>NW_011481965.1:2976-12783 GCF_000754665.1 Bison bison bison | reverse complement strand
GTTTTGACCGATCTAAATAGCATATTCAAAAGCAGAGACATTACTTTGCCAACAAAGGTCCATCTTGTCAAGGCTATGGTTTTTCCTGTGGTCATGTATGGATGTGAGAGTTTGGCTGAGTGCCAAAGAATTGATGCTTTTGAACTGTGGTGTTGGAGAAGATTCTTTAGAGTCCCTTGGACTGCAAGGAGATGCAACCTGTCCATTCTGAAGGAGATCAGCCCTGGGAATTCTTTGGAAGGAATGACGCTAAAGCTGAAACTCCAGTACTTTGGCCACTTCATGTGAAGAGTTGACTCATTGGAAAAGACTCTGATATTGGGAGGGATTGGGGGCAGGAAGAGACGGGGACAACAGAGGATGAGATGGTTGGATGGCATCATTGACTCAATGGAAATGGGTTTGGGTAGACTCCAGGAGTTGGTGATGGACAGGGAAGCCTGGCATGCTGTAGTTCATGGGGTCACAAAGAGTTGGACACAACTGAGTGACTGAACTGAACTGATACAGACATTTGTTGTCAAAGTGATATCTTTGCTTTTTAACATACTGTCTAGGCTTGCAATAGCTTTCCTGCCAAGAACCTATCATCTTCTGATTTCATGACTGCTGTCACCATCCACAGTGATCTGAGACCCCAAGAAGAGGAAATCTGTCACTGCTTCCACCTTTTACCCTTGTATTTGTCATGAAATTATGGGGCTGGAAAATCAGTCCTGAATATTCATTGGAAGGACTTATGCTGAAGCTGAAGCTCCCATTCTTTAGTTCCTCTTTGCTTTCTGCCATTAGAGTGGTATCATCTACTTATCTGAGGATGATGATATTTCTCCCAGCAATCTTGAGTCTAGCTTGTAACTCATCCAGGCCAGCATTTCTCATGATGTGCTTTGTGTATATATTAACAAACAAATAAACAGGGTAACAGTCTTGTCATACTCCATTCTCAATCCTGAACCGGTTAGTTGTTCCATGCAGGATTTTAACTGTTGCTTCTAAACGCACATACAGGTTTCTTAGGAGACAGGTACATTGGTTTGGTAATTCCATCTCAAGAGTTTTCCACAATTTGTTATGATCCACACCATCAAAGGCTTTAGTGTACTTGATGAAACAGAGGTCAATGTTTTTCTAGAATTTCATTGCTTTCTCTAGGATCCAAAAAATGTGGGCAATTTGATCTCTGGTTCCTCTACCTTTTCTAAACACAGCTTGGACATTGGGAAGCTCTCAGTTCACATAATGTTGAAGCCTATCATGCAAGATTTTAAGCATAACCTTACTAATATGGAAGGACAATTGTCTGACAGTTTGAAAATTCTTTGGTACTGCCCTTCTTGGGAATTGGAAACTTGGATATGATTCTTTTTCTCCCTTCTTGCATTTCCTAAATTTTTCCTCTCTCTCATTTCTTCCTCTCTTTGCTTCAGTCAGTTCAGTTCAGTTCAGGCACTCAGTCATGTCTAACTGTTTGTGATCCCATGGACTGCAGCATGCCAGGCCTCCCTGTCCATCACCAACTCTTGGAGTAAACTCAAACTCAGATCCAATGAGTTGGTGATGCCACTCAACCATCTCTTCCTCTCTTGTTCCCTTCTGCTCCCCTTTATATATTTCCCAGCATTAGGGTCTTTTGATATGAGTCAGTTCTTTGCATCAGGTGGCCAAAATATTGGAGTTTCAGCTTCAGCATCAGTCCTTTCAATGAATATTTAACTCTGATTTCCTTCAGGGTGGACTTTTTGGGTCTCCATGCAGTCCAAGGGACTGTCAAAAAAATTCTCCAACATCACAGTTTAAAAGCACCAATTATTCAGCTCTCAGCTTTCTTTATAGTCCAACTCTCACATCCATACATGACTACTGGAAAATACAATAGCCTTGACTAGATGGGCCATTGTTGGCAAAGTAATGTCTCTGCTTTTTAATGTGCTATCGAGGTTGGTCATAACTTTTCTTCCAAGGAGCAAGTATCTTTTAATTTTATGGCTGCATCACCATCTGCAGTCATTTTGGAGCCCAGAAAAATAAAGTCTCTCACTGTTTCCATTGTTTCCCCATCTATTTGCCATGAAGTGGTGGAACCGGATGCCGTGGTCTTAGTTTTTTGAATGTTGAGTTTTCAGCCAACTTTTTCACTCTTCTCTTTCACTTTCATCAAGAGGTGCTTTAGTTCCTCTTCACTTTCTGCCATAAAGGTGGTGTCATCTGCATATCTGAGGTTATTGATATTTCTCCCAGAAATCTTGACTCCAGCGTGTGCTTCATCCAGCCCAGCCTTTCTCATGACGTACACTGCATATAAGTTAAATAAACACGGTGACAATATAAGCCTTGATGTACTCCTTTTCCTATTTGGAATCAGTCTGTTGTTCCATGTCCAGTTCTAACTGTTGCTTCCTAACCTGCATAATGATTTCACAAGAGGCAAGTCAGGTGGTATGATATTCCCGTATCTTTCAGAATTTTTCAGTTTTTTTGTGATCCACACATTCAAAGGCATTGTCATAGTCAGTAAAACAGAGGTAGATTTTTTTTGGAATTCTCTTGCATTTTTGATGATCCAGTGCATGTTGCCAGTTTGATTTCTGGTCCCTGAGCCTTTTCTAAATCAAGCTTGAACATCTGAAAGTTCACACTTCACGTATTGTTGAAGCCTGGCTTGGAGAATTTTACTGGCATGTGAGATGAGTGCAATTGTGCAGTAGTTTGAGCATTCTTTAGCATTGCCTCTCTTTGGGACTGGAATGAACTGACATTTTCCAGTCTTGCAGCCACTGCTGAGTTTCCCAGATTTGCTGGCATATTGAGTGCAGAACTTTCACAGGATCATCTTTTAAGATTTGAAATAGCTCAACTGGAATTCCATCACCTCCACTCGTTTTGTTCATAGTGATGCTTCCTAAGGCCCACTTGACTTTGCATTCCAGGATGTCTGGCTCTAAGTGATTACCTGGGTCATGGAGGTTTTTTTTTTTTTTTTTTAAAGTTCTTCTGTGTATTCTTGCCACCTCTTCTTAACATCTTCTGCTTCTGTTACATCCATACAATTTATGTCCTTTATTGAGCCCATATTTGCATGAAATATTCCTTTGGTATCTCTAATTTTCTTGAAGAGATCACTAGTCTTTCCCATTCTATTGTTCTCTATTTCTTTACATTGATAACTGAAGAATTGTTTCTTTTCTCTCTTTGCTATTCTTTGGAACTCTGCATTCAAATGGGTATAACTTTCCTTTCCTCCTTTGCCTTTTGCTTCTCTTCTTTTCTCAGATATTTGTAAGGTCTCTTCAGATAACCATTTTGCCTTTTTGCATTTCTTTATCTTGAGGATGGTCTTGATCCCTGCCTCCTGTACAATGTCATGAAGCTCCGTCTTCCACAGTTCTTCAGGCACTCTATCAGATCTAATCCCTTGAATTTATTTCTCACTTCCACTGTATAATCATAAGGGATTTGATTTAGGTTATACCTGAATGGTGTAGTGGTTTTCCCTACTTTCTTCAATTTATGTCTGAATTTGCCAATAAACAGTGCATGATCTGAGCCACAGTTAAGTCCTAGTCTTGTTTTTGCTCACTGTATATCTCTTGTCCATCTTTAGCTGCAAAAAATATAGTCAATCTGATTTCAGTATTGTCCATCTGATGATGTCCATGTGTAGAGTCTTCTCTTGTGTTTTTGGAAGAGGGTGTTTCCTATGGCCAGTGCATTCTCTTGACTAAAGGCTATTAGCCTTTGCCATGCTTCATTCTGTACACCAAGGCCAAATTTGCCTGTTACTTCAGGTATCTCTTGACTTCCTACTTTTGCATTTCAATTCCCTAAAATGAAAAGGACATCTTTTTAGGGTGTTAGTTTTAAAAGTTCTTGTAGGTCTTCATAGAACCATTCAACTTCAGTTCTTCAGCATTACTGGTAGGGACATAGACTTGGATTACTGTGATAGTGAATGGTTTGCCTTGAAAATGGTCACAGATCATTTTGTTGTTTTTGAGATTTCATCCAAGTACTGCATTTCAGACTCTTTTGTTGATTATGATGGCTACTCCATTTCTTCCTAGGGATTCTTGCCTACAGTAGTAGATATAATGGTCATCTGATTTAAATTCACCCATTCTGGTCCATTTTCATTCACTGATCCTTAAAATGTTGATGTTCACTCTTGCCATCTCTTGTTTGACCACTTCCAATTTGCCTTGATTCATAGACCTAACATTCCAGATTACTATGCAATATTGCTCTTACAACATCAGACTTTACTTCCATTACCAGACATCCACAACTGAATGTTCTCTCTGCTTTGGCTCTGTCTCTTCATTCTTTATGGAGTTATTTCTCCACTGATCTCCAGTAGCATATTGGGCACTTACTGACCTGGGGAGTTCATCTTTCAGTGTCCTATCTTTTTGCCTTTTTCTACTGTTCTTGGGATTCTCAAGGCAAGAATATTGAAGTGGTTTTCCATTCCTTTCTCCAGTAGAACACGTTGTGTCAGAACTCTCCACCATGACCTGTCCGTCTTGGGTGGTCCTACACAGCATGGCTCATTGTTTCACTGATTTAGACAAGTCTGTTGTCCATGTTATCAGATAGGTTAGTTTTCTGTGATTGTGGTTTTCAGTCTGTGTGCCCTTTGATGGGGAAGGTTAAGAAGCTTATGGAAACTTCCTGATAGGAGCGACTGACTGAAGGGGAAATTGGGTCTTGTTCTGGGGGGCAGAGCCATGCTCAGTAATGCTCCTCTCTTTCTTTATAGACATCTATAGATTTGAAACTTTCTTCTTCACAATTTTGCTTATTTATTTAAGAAAAACTGTTGTATTTTTATCAAACACCTTTTCAGCATCTGTTAAAAAGTTTATATAGATAGTTTCTCTTAATATGTTAGGGTATGGGTTTTATTTCAACTTTTAAAATATTAAATATCCTTTATTGAATTTTGGTAGGGTCCTGTGTCTGATGTGGTCCTGTATCAGACTATTCCTTGTAGACTTTTTAGTTGTCCCATTGGATTTTACTTGTTAGCGTTGTGTCCACATTTTAATATTAATGTTCATAAATAATGTCAGTCTAGTTTTTTAACCTCTATTTTTGCAATATTATAATATGTAAATTGAATTCATTGAGAAGATTTTTAAATTTTCATGGAATCATATTATGACATTTGATTTTAGACAAGTTGAAAGAATTCAATAAGAATAAAAACTCCTTGTGGAAAATTCTAATAGTCAAACACTGATAAATGCTATTTTTGTTTGCTACTTTGTCTTAAATATATGCATATTTAGGTTTTACTGTGTACATGAACCTAATTATACATCAAGGGATGACAATAGAATGATAAGTGCTGTAGAGAATGTTTTAGATATAAATGTACTAAATACAAGGATACTTTAGCTAGAATACCCAGGAAAGTATCTCAGAAGATGTTGTATTTGATCTAATATGTGAATGATAACATTTGGAATGGTTAAGAAACAGAAACTTACTTAATCTAAGTGGAGCCCTGAAAGAGATGAATGTAGGAAAGAATTTATTTAAGCCAGAACATGGAGAACCTTATAAATCAAAAGGAGAATTTTAGCAATCCATTCTTCCTCCCTAAATCTGATATTAATCTTTCCATACCTGATGCCCCAACTGTAATTTGAACCCCATTCAATTTTGTTCATTAGACAGCAGACTTTAATACAGTAAACATTGAAACATTAGCATAAATTGACTACTTTGGACATTTCTGTGTATTATGTGATTATGTTGTTTTCAGATAAGATCTAAATAAAGTAAGCACTGTATTTTGAAATTCCTATGAGGATCAGGGGTACCTTCCTTTTCTATTTTAATTATACTTATTTGCTCCATTTTTATATTCCCATAGACTTTGCATTGATAATGATCCACTTTGTTGATAAGCAAACGCTATACTGCCTTTATGATTTTTTTTTCCCCCCAAAATGTTCAGTTTCATAGAGGGTTTTGAAACATTGGCAGTAATCTTTGACAAAGTTTCCAAGAATAAACAGTGGAAATGACAGTCTCTTCAACAAATGGTGTTAAGAAAACTGGATATCAACATGTGAAAGAATAAAATTAAATTCTTATCTTACACTACACACAAGAATCAACTTCAAATGGATTAATGATTATATAGGACCTGAAACTTTAAAATCCACAAAATAAAATATAGGGGAAGAAATGTATGGCATTGACCTTGTTTTCTTAGGTATGACAAAAGAATCACAGGCAACAAAAGTAAAGATAGCCAAATGGAACTACATTAATTTCAAAGCTTCTGCACAGCAAAGGAAAACTCAGAAGAAGGAAAGGGCAATGTACAAAATGGGAGAAAATATTTAAGATCATAACTTTGTTGATTAATTAATATCTAAAATGTGTAATGAACTTTTACAACTCAATAGCAAAACACACACACACACACACACACACACACACACACACACACACGAACAATTCTCTCTTTAAAGAAACAAAGGACTTGAACAGCCATTTCTCCAAAGAAAACTTACAAACTTGTCCCTGGTATATAAAAAAGTTCTCAACGTCACTCATCAGAGAAATTGAAGTCCAAACCATAATGGGATATCATCTCATATCTGTTAAAATCACTGTTCTGAAAAAAAAAAAAAGTATTAATCTTAGTATTAACGTTGGAATCCTTGTACATTATTGGTGGGAATATAAAATAGTGCAACCACTATAGAAAATAGTATGACAGCTCCTCAAAAAGTTAAAAGTAGAGATGCTATGAGAAGAGATATCAATTACAAGAAAAAAAATGTAAAAATCATAAACTCATGGAGATCAAACAATACATTCTTTAAAAAATGAACAGGTTACTGAAGAAGTAAAAAAGGAAAAAAAAAAAATTCCTATAAACAAACCACAATGAAAACATGACAACTCAAAATCTCTGGGTTGCAGCAAAAGCAGTCTAAGAGAGAAGTTTATAGCAGTATAATCCTGCCTCAAGAAAGAAGAACAGTATCAAATAGACAACCAAACTTTATACCTAAAACAATTGGAAAAACAACAACAACAAAAGCAAAATTAGCAGAAGGAAACAATATCATAAAGAGAGCAGAAATAAATGAAAAAAGAAAGGAAAGAAATATAGTAAAGATTAATCAAACTAAAAGCTGATTCTTTGAGAAGATAAACAAAATTGACAAACCTTTAGACAGACTCATCAAGAAAAAAAGATAATCAAATCAACAAAATTAAAAATTAAAAGGGAAAGGTTACAACAGACAAGGCAGAAATACAAAGGATTATACGAGAATACTAGGAGCATCTATGTGGCAATAAGATGGATAACTTGGAAGAAATGGACAAATTCTTAAGAAAGTTCAATCTTCCAAGACTGAAGCAAGAAGAAATAGAAATTATGAACAACTCAATTACAAACACTAGAATCAAAACTGTGATAAAAAGTCTCCCAAAAAGCAAAAGTCCAGGACCCAATAGCTTCATAGGTGAATTCTATCAAACATTTAGAGTAGAGCTAATACCTCTCCTTTTAAAATTTTTTCAAAAAATTGCAGAGGAAGGAACACTTCCAAATTCATTCTACAAGGTCACCATTACCCGGATATCAAAACCAGACAAAGACAACACCCAAAGAAAGGAAACTACAGGCCAGTAAGACTGATGAACATAGATGCAAAAATCCTCAACAAAATTCTAGCAAACAGAATTTGACAGTCATTAAAAGGTGATACTCTATGATCAAGTTGAATTTATTCCAGGAATGCAAGCATTTGTCAATATATGCAAATCAACCAATGTGATACACCATATTAACAAATTGAATGATAAAGACCAAATGATAATCTCAATAGATGCAGAAAAAGCCTTTGACAAAATTCAGCATCCATTTATGATTCACTTCAGTTCAGTTCAGTCGCTCAGTAGTATCCGACTCTTTGCGATCCCATGAATCGCAGCACGCCAGGCCTCCCTGTCCATCACCAACTCCTGGAGTTCACTCAAACTCACGTCCATCCAGTCGGGGATAGAAGAAACCAACCTCAATATATAAAGGCCATATATGATAAGCCCATAGCAAACATTATTCTCAATAGTGAAAAAATGAAGAAAAGCAAAAGCATCAGGAACAAGACAAGGGTCTCCACTCTCTCCACTATTATTCAACATAGATTTAGAAGTCCTAGCTACACCAATCAGAGAAGAAAATGAAATGAAAGGAATCACAATTGGAAAAGACGAAGTAAAGCTCTCACTGTTTGCAGATTGACATGATACTATATATCAAAAACTCTGAAGATACTATCAGAAAATCACTAGAATTAATCAGTGAATTTATCAAAGTTGCCGGATACAAAACCAATATACAAAATCATTGAATTCCTATTTACTAACAATGAATAATCAGAAAGAGAAATTAAGGAATCAATCCCATTCACCATTGAAACAAAAAGAATTATATATTTAGGAATAAACCTACCTAAAGAGACAAAAGAACCATATACAGAAAATTATAAGACACTAATGAAAGAAATTAAAGATGACATAAACAGAAGGAAAGATATTCCATGTTTCTGGGTAGGAAGAATCAATATTTTGAAAATGACTATATTACCAAATACAATCAACAGATTGAATGCAATCCCTATAAAATTCCAAAGGCATTTTTCACAGAACTAGAACAAAACATTTCACAAATCATCAGTTTCAGTTTAGTTGCTCAGTCGTGTCTGACTCTTTGCAACCCCATGAATCAGAGCACGCCAGGCCTCCCTGTCCATCACCAACTCCTGGAGTTCACTGAGACTCATGTCCACCCAGTCAGTGATGCCATCCAGCCATCTCATCCTCTGTCGTCCCCTTCTCCTCTTGCCCCCAATCCCTCCCAGCATCAGACTCTTTTCCAATGAGTCAACACTTCACATGAGGTGGCCAAATTACTGGAGTTTCAGCTTTACCATCATTCCTTCCAAAGAAATCCCAGGGCTGATCTCCTTCAGAATGGACTGGTTGGATCTCCTTGCAGTCCAAGGGACTCTCAAGAGTCTTCTCCAACACCACAGTTCAAAAGCATCAATTCTTCGGCACTCAGCCTTCTTCACAGTCCAACTCTCACATCCATACATGACCACAGGAAAAACCATAGCCTTGACTAGAGGAATGTTGTTTTTTTTTTTTTTTTTAATACATCAGTCTCCCTTTTGCTGTCTCGTATACAGGGTTGTTGTTACCATCTTTCTAAATACCATATATATGCATTAGTATACTGTATTGGTGTTTTTCTTTCTGGCTTACTTAACTCTGTATATAGGCTCCAGTTTCATCCACCTCATTAGAACTGATTCAAATGTATTCTTAATGGCTGAGTAATACTCCATTGTGTATATGTACCACAGCTTTCTTATCCATTCATCTGCTGATGGACATTTAGGTTGCTTCCATGTCCTGGCTATTATAAATAGTGCTGCGATGAACACTGGGGTACACATGTCTCTTTCAATTCTGGTTTCTTCAGTGTGCATGCCCAGCAATGGGATTGCTAGGTCATAAGGCAGTTCTATTTCCAGTTTTTTAAGGAATCTCCACACTGTTCTCCATAGTGGCTGTACTACTTTGCATTCCCACCAACAGTGTAAGAGAATTCCCTTTTCTCCACACCCTCTCCAGCATTAATTGCTTGTAGACTTTTGGATCGCAGCCATTCTGACTGGCGTGAAATGGTACCTCATAGTGGTTTTGATTTGCATTTCTCTGATAGTGAGTGATGTTGAACATCTTTTCATGTGTTTGTTAGCCATC
>NW_011481965.1:2000-2876 GCF_000754665.1 Bison bison bison | reverse complement strand
AGATCTTTAATCCATTTTGAGTTTATTTTTGTGTATGGTGTTAGAAAGTGGTCTAGTTTCATTCTTTTACAAGTGGTTGACCAGATTTCCCAGCACCACTTGTTAAAGAGATTGTCTTTAATCCATTGTATATTCTTGCCTCCTTTGTCAAAGATAAGGTGTCCATAGGTGCGTGGATTTATCTCTGGGCTTTCTATTTTGTTCCATTGATCTATATTTCTGTCTTTGTGCCAGTACCATACTGTCTTGATGACTGTGGCTTTGTAGTAGAGCCTGAAGTCAGGTAGGTTGATTCCTCCAGTTCCATTCTTCTTTCGCAAGATAGCTTTGGCCATTCGAGGTTTTTTGTATTTCCATACAAACTGTGAAGTTATATGTTCTAGCTCTGTGTAGAATACCGTTGGTAGCTTGATAGGGATTGCATTGAATCTATAAATTGCTTTGGGTAGTATACTTATTTTCACTATATTGATTCTTCCAATCCATGAACATGATATATTTCTCCATCTATTAGTGTCCTCTTTGATTTCTTTCACCAGTGTTTTATACTTTTCTATATATAGGTCTTTAGTTTCTTTAGGTAGATATATTCCTAAGTATTTTATTCTTTCCGTTGCAATGGTGAATTGAATTGTTTCCTTAATTTCTCTTTTTGTTTTCTCATTATTAGTGTATAGGAATGCAAGGGATTTCTGTGTGTTGATTTTATATCCTGCAACTTTACTATAATCATTGATTAATTCTAGTAATTTTCTGGTGGAGTCTTTAGGGTTTTCTATATAGAGGATCATGTCATCTGCAAACAGTGAGAGTTTTACCTCTTCTTTTCCAATTTGGATTCCTTTTATTTCTTTTTTCTGTCTCTGATTGCTGTGG
>NW_011481965.1:0-1581 GCF_000754665.1 Bison bison bison | reverse complement strand
ATTATGTTGAGATATGTTCCTTCTATTCCTGCTTTCTGGAGAGTTTTTATCATAAATGTGTGTTGAATTTTGTCAAAGGCTTTCTCTGCATCTATTGAGATAATCATATGGTTTTTATTTTTCAATTTGTTAATGTGGTGTATTACATTGATTGATTTGTGGATATTGAAGAATCCCTGCATCCCTGGGATAAAGCCCAGTCGGTCATGATGTATGATCTTTTTAATGTGTTGTTGGATTCTGATTGATAGAATTTTGTTAAGGATTTTTGTATCTATGTTCATCAGTGATATTGGCCTGTAGTTTTCTTTTTTTGTGGGATCTTTGTCAGGTTTTGGTATTAGGGTGATGGTGGCCTCATAGAATGAGTTTGGAAGTTTACCTTCCTCTGCAATTTTCTGGAAGAGTTTGAGTAGGATAGGTGTTAGCTCTTCTCTAAATTTTTGGTAGAATTCAGCTGTGAAGCCGTCTGGACCTGGGCTTTTGTTTGCTGGAAGATTTTTGACTACAGTTTGAATTTCCGTGCTTGTGATGGGTCTGTTAAGATTTTCTATTTCTTCCTGGTTCAGTTTTGGAAAGTTGTACTTTTCTAAGAATTTGTCCATTTCTTCCCCGTTGTCCATTTTATTGGCATATAATTGTTGATAGTAATCTCTTATGATCCTTTGTATTTCTGTCTTGTCTGTTGTGATCTCTCCATTTTCATTTCTAATTTTATTGATTTGATTTTTCTCCCTTTGTTTCTTGATGAGTCTGGCTAATGGTTTATCAATTTCATTTATCCTGTCAAAGAACCAGCTTTTGGCTTTGTTGATTTTTGCTATGGTCTCTTTTGTTTCTTTTGCATTTATTTCTGCCCTAATTTTTAAGATTTCTTTCCTTCTACTAACCCTGGGGTTCTTCATTTCTTCCTTTTCTAGTTGCTTTAGGTGTAGAGTTAGGTTATTTATTTGACTTTGTCCTTGTTTCTTGAGGTATGCCTGTATGCTATGAACTTTCCCCTTAGGCCTGCTTTTACAGTGTCCCACAGGTTTTGAGTTGTTGTGTTTTCATTTTCATTCATTTTTGTGCATATTCTGATTTCTTTTTTGATTTCTTCTGTGATTTGTTGGTTATTCAGCAGGGTGTTGTTCATCCTCCATATGTTGGAATTTTTAATAGTTTTTCTCCTGTAATTGAGATCTAATCTTATTGCATTGTGGTCAGAAAATATGCTTGAAATGATTTCAATTTTTTTTTGAATTTACCAAGGCTAGATTTATGGCCCAGGATGTGATCTATCCTGGAGAAGGTTCCATGTGCGCTTGAGAAAAAGGTGAAATTCATTGTTTTGGGATCAAATGTCCTATAGATATCAATTAGGTCTAACTGGTCTATTGTATCATTTAAAGTTTGTGTTTCCTTGTTAATTTTCTGTTTAGTTGATCTATCCATAGGTGTGAGTGGGGTATTAAAGTCTCCCACTATTATTGTGTTATTGTTAATTTCTCCTTTCATACTTGTTAGCATTTGCCTTACATATTACAGTGCTCCCGTGTTGGGTGCATATATATTTATAATTGTTATATCTTCTTCTTGGAT
>NW_011481964.1:24136-24913 GCF_000754665.1 Bison bison bison | reverse complement strand
GTGATAGAAGCAAGGTCTGATGCTGTAAAGAGCAATATTGCATAGGAACCTGGAATGTTAGTTCCATGAATCAAGGCAAATTGGAAGTGCTCAAACAGGAGATGTCAAGAGTGAACGTCGACATTCTAGGAATCAGCAAACTAAAATGGACTGGAATGGGTTAATTTAACTCAGATGATCATTATATCTACTACTGCGCGCAGGAATCCCTTAGAAGAAATGGAGTGGCCATCATGGTCAACAAAAGAGTCCAAAATGCAGTACTTGATGCAATCTCAAAAATGACAGAATGATCTCTGTTCGTTTCCAAGGCAAACCATTCAATATCACAGTAATCCAAGCCTATGCCCCAACCAATAACACTGAAGAAGCTGAAGTTGAACAGTTCTATGAAGACTTACAAAACCTTTTAGAACTAACACCCAAAAAAGATGTCCTTTTCATTATAGGGGACTGGAATGCAAAAGTAGGAAGTCAAGAAACACCTGGAGTAACAGGCAAATTTGGCCTTGGAATACGGAATGAAGCAGGGCAAGGGCTAATAGAGTTTTGACAAGAGAATGCATTGGTCATAGCAAACACCTTCTTCCAACAACACAAGAGAAGACTCTACACGTAGATATCACCAGATGGTCAACACCGAAATCAGACTGATTATATTTTTTGCAGCCAAAGATGGAGAAGCTCTATACAGTCAGCAAAAACAAGACCAGGAGCTGACTGTGGCTCAGACCATGAGCTCCTTATTGCCAAATTCAGACTTAAATTGAAGAAAGT
>NW_011481964.1:20340-20892 GCF_000754665.1 Bison bison bison | reverse complement strand
CATTAGCTGTGCCACCTTGGGCATGTTATACTTCTTCAGTGACCTCCACACACTACTGGAAACACAGCAGTAACTCCAACAAACATTTGTGAAATGAACTGCACTGTTTAAGAGAACTACAGAGCATTAAAAAAAATCAAAATAGAGGAAGAAAAGGTGAAAATTACACCTATCCAGGCATTCTTGCCAGATAAATTATGTCATCTCACTATCATTTGAAGCAGTACTTCTGACTCTTCCTTGGTTCAATGGTTGACTGCCATCTGTGGTAGCCAGCATCCAAGATGGCTCCCAATGACCATCATCTGCTGGTATTTATACCTCCCACACTGAATCCCTGCTGGCTTTAGGAGACCAACAGAATACTGCAGAAGTGGTGGTGTTGACTTTACAGGCTAGATTTTTTAAAAAGGCATTGAAACTATGGTCTTGTTCTCTTCAATTACTTGCTCTGTGAGGACAGATGGCTACGCGACCTTGGGCAACTTACGTGACTTTTCTGAGGTTCAGTTTTCTTCACCTATAAAATGAAGATACTTATTTCACAGTATT
>NW_011481964.1:19199-20240 GCF_000754665.1 Bison bison bison | reverse complement strand
AAGGGGACGACAGAGGATGAGATGGCTGGATGGCATCACTGACTCAATGGACGTGGGTTTGAGTGAACTCCGGGAGTTGATGATGACAGGGAAGCCTGGTGTGCTACGATTCATGGGGTCACAAAGAGTCGGACACAACTGAGCGACTGAACTGAACTGAACGGAATAGGTATAGGATGTAAGACCTTAGATACTCAACTCTTTACTCATCTTCCTTTGACATCTTTTTTCCCCTTAAGTAACGATACTGACACAGAGCAGCAGACTTACCCTCCAGACAATTTTATCTAGAGATTCCAAAGAAGTGATTGGTAATAAAATGGCCAGGAAATGGTCTTTGGAAGAAAGGGGCAGTGATGAGGGTTCTGGGCACTGATACATGATGCCTTTTTAACTCCCTAAATCTCACTGCAAGTCATAATCCAAGTCACTAGGGTGTAGGTGTATGTATATATTTTATACCTGTGACAATAAAATGGCCTAAATTATTTTAAGAATTCTATCATCCAATGTTCCATTTTCAGAAATTTTAGTCTACTTTTGGCTTTTCAAAGAACTTGAAAACAAAAAGGTAGGTAGGTTCTGAAGCATGATATGAACCAAACTTGATTGACTCAAAGATGTTGAAGTTCAAAATTTGACTGTCCTCAAAAATATCTTTGCTTCATCTAATCCAATGCTGAAGTTTCCCTCTTCCTAAAATCTGCGAATTTCCCATCTGCTTTCCAACTGCAACCTCTGTGGAGATTCTAGTTCTAATGACGGCCGCCATGTTTCGATGGTGTGCATTTCTAGAAGACAATGTACCCAGTACGTTCAAGAGTATCTGGAAAGACAAAAGCCAAAGGTGAAGTATAGTGAAACTCTAACTGGCAGTTCCATTTTATGTTTTGCCATTAGACCTTTCTTACAAAAGAAAAGAAAAGAAGGAAAGAAAGAAAGAGAGGGAAGTCACTCAGTCGTGTCTGACTCTTTGCGACCCCATGGACTGTAACCTACCAGGCTCCTCCGTCCATGGGATTTTCCAGACAAGAGTACTGG
>NW_011481964.1:18352-19099 GCF_000754665.1 Bison bison bison | reverse complement strand
CAGTATTATTTCACAGAGTATTGTGAAGACTAAATAAGACATGCATGTAAAGCATTTAACAGGATGCCTGGCACATAACAGGCTTTCATTAAATGAGGCTAATACTAGTGGTGGTGGTGACAGAAGCCGCAGTAGCAGCAATTGATTGGATGTGAGATGCAAAGGAAAGAGAGGAATCAAGGGTGATTCCTAGGTTTTTAGCTTGAATAACTGAAGAAGTGATGGTATCATCTACTGAGTTTGGGGACCATGGAAGATAAGTTGTAGAGAGTAAGGACATTCTTTTTTTCTTGGGCTGAAGGTGCTTAACCCTCAAAAAGGTAATACCAAAATTATCTTTCGATCACTTATAAACAGGATTCCTTTTACATTCTTTCTTCTCTAAATTATTTCAAACTGTTTTATAAAAATTTTATTAATTGGTAGAAAATTGCTTTACAATTTTGTGTTGGTTTCTGCCGTACAACAATGCAAATCAGTCTATATATATCCCTTCCGTCCCTCTCTCTATCCTACCCTTCTAGGTCATCACAGAGTGCCAGGCTGGGCTCCCTGTATTATTTAGCAACTTCCCACTATTTCACACGTGATAGTATATGTACGTCAAAACTACTTTCTCAGTTTGTCCCACGCCCTCTGTGTCTACAAGTGCATTCTCTACTCGGTTCATCAGTACCACTTTTCTAGATTTCATATATATGTGTTAATATGCTGTATTTGTGTTTCTCGTTCTGACTTACTTCACTT
>NW_011481964.1:16899-18252 GCF_000754665.1 Bison bison bison | reverse complement strand
TTTTTAAACAGTTCTTGAGGGAAATACTCCCAAGCCAGCTTGTAGCAGCAAGTAGAGGATCTTCATACCCTGATTAAGGGTGAGACAGCCATGATTATAGCTGCTCGTGGTAGATGGTGAGGCCTGAGCACAGTGCAACTGGAGACAGAGACAGGGCTGTGGCCAGACACCACATCCTGAAGAGAGCAGGGACCTCAGAGAGCCTTGAACAAACCACAGCTTTGAGTAATAGGTCTCTGTTTCACTCCTTCTAAAGCTAACTGTTGGCTTGGGTGTGCAGTGAACTGGATAAAGGCTTCCACGGCCCCCTCATCCCACTCCCCCTTGAAGAAATAATTATCTTTTGAATGTGAAGTTCTAATGTGGACCACATAAGGCATGTCTTCTCTTACTGCACACCAGCCTCCCAATGCCCTCAGCTTCTGAGTCATCAGAGACAGGGCTTTAAAGACCCACTGTTGCCATTTTAGAAGACACTAAGCTGGTAGGTCAAAATAACTGTCTAGTTTAAGCACAATGTTACAGGTATGACTGAGCTGTTTTGTGTCCTCTGGGTTCTGGCTCTGAGGCAAGTTGAAAAGGGACTCTGTCCTAATCCCAGTGATCCACCAGGAAAGCTTTTTTTTTTTTAAGGAAAGCTCTTATATACCCCTGCTGAATACAGCTCACTGTGGATTGTCAAACTGCACTGGAGCATGCGTGCCCTTTGAACATCTAACATCTCAAAAGCAGGAAACTTCATACATGGCAGGACTTACACTCTGGGGAATTACTCTAATACCTCAAGGAGTAAATCATAAGGGTCAGAGCAGAACACTGAGGAAGCCAGTATTTGGCAGAGGCTATAGGAAGTAATTAGAATTGGTTAGGCAAGAGCATTTAGACTTGGAAACAGAAGCAGAACTTTGAAGAAGAGAAGCATGGGAAAGATGAATGAGAACCAAAGAAAACTATAGGTGACCTAAATGAGAAAAGTCCAAGGGGTCACTTTGACAGAGAACTTGCAATTCTTGACATTTCTGCCTGAGCTATATTTCTGGTAATTCTCTGACATCCACACCTTTTACCAATTGCATGAATACTGCCCAGTGTCTTAGAAAAATATAAATAAAATTTTCCTTCTATTTCAATTAGGGAACTCAAAATCACTAAAATCATAAAGACTTTATACTGATATTGACAGAATAAAAATTAGCTTAATGAAGTCCAAAGTTCTCCAAGAAAGAATAAAATTGGGCTTGAGTTCTCCCAGTCAATTCTGCTACCTCAGAGCCTAGAAACCCTGTCTATGAATAAAAGTATTGAAAACTTGACTCTAGTTTACTTATCCTTATTGACTCTAAAAAAACCAGT
>NW_011481964.1:14406-16799 GCF_000754665.1 Bison bison bison | reverse complement strand
AATCTAAGATGCAAAAAATATAATCTGATGCTGAAGAGGGGTAAAGAGTAAAATATTCCTGAGGGGCTAGGAGCATATAAGAATCTCAGAAGGCACTGTACAGCAAAAAAATTTTATGTTTATCAAAAGAGAGAATGAGAAGAAAAAAAACTGAGTATCCTTATTCTAGATTATAAAAGAGTGGAGAATGTGGTACTTAGAAATGTACGGTGAAAAATATGGAGAACTGAAGCACATTCTGAAAAGAGCTCATGGTTTTTATTTGACCAGAATCCAAAACCTTTTCTTATTTCCAACTAAAAGAAAAATAAAGGAATGAGAAAAATATGAAAAGGAGTCTGTATGTGTACCTTTTGAAGCAAGAGACATTTAAAAACAAGACATTAAAAAGGCCAAATCATACCTGCATTTATACTGTGGTTAAAGTATCTTCTAAAAAACAAAAAACAAAACACTTCTCTGAAAAACCAAGGTACTAAGTTACACACAAAGACACATGAGGGCGCTCTAACCAACAAGCAATAGCAACTACTGTTTGATTCAGAATCTTGAACTATATTTTTACTAAAGTATGATAGATGAGCATTAAATATCTGAAATAAGAAATTACTGATGACATCTGGTAAGGACCCTGTTATCCTGGTGTCTATCCTTGGTCACTACATTTTTCTTCTGTTTAATTCAAGATCTTGCCTGAATGTTGATACAGAATTAAGTTTACTTCTGAAATACAAAAAGAGACTCTTCTAATAGTACTGGATTAGAGAGAAGCTCTTTAACTTAGCCATGAAAAGACACCATTTTAAAAAGTACTTATGGACAATTAAGGTGGTAATTTGGAGAAGGAAATGGCAACCCACTCCAGTATTCTTGCCCAGAGAATCCCAGGGACAGAGAAGCCTGGTGGGCTGCCGTCTATGGGGTCGCCCAGAGTTGGACATGACTGAAGCAATGCAGCAGCAGGGTGGTAATTAAAAATTGGTCTTGTGTTAACATGACCGCAAAATACTTTTGCAACAGTTTACTTTGGCCAGTAAGTATTGCTTGCAAGTACCTTTAAATTCTAAAAATTACCTTCCTAGGCCAAAATCAATTGTCTTTTACAAACTACCTTAAAATCTAGTATAAGAATTACACATTTCTCTAGTATAAAAGAATAAATCTCAGGCATTTAACTATTTCTATCAAATTTTATTCTTTAGACAAAGGCACCATCCACAATAATCAACTACCTGCTTTTATTTCAATTGGACAATCGTGATTAGAAAAGGTGAGAAGGCATCTCTACTTTCCCTTTCCGTTCACTATATTTATGTTACTATTTTATTTTAGCCAATGCTTAAAAAATTATTCAGTTTAAATACCATTTGTAATTTTAATATTAAATATCTGCAACTCTGTTCTAGCTCCTGTGGCAAAATTCAAGGAAATCTGATATAAATGAGTAACAACTCAACATGTATTCAACCATCCAAGATCTCTTACATGGCTTTACCGATCATTTATACCTTCCTTTGTATCATTGGTCTGTTTGGAAATTCTCTCTCCCAGTGGATATTTTTAACAAAAATAGCTAAGAAAACATCAACACACATCTACCTAGCACATCTCGTGACTGCAAACTTACTCGTGTGCAGTGCCATGCCTTTCATGGGTATCTATTTCCTAAAAGGTTTTCAGTGGGAATATCAATCTCCACAATGCAGGGTGGTCAATTTTTTGGGAACTCTATCCATGCATGTGAGTATGTTTGTCAGCCTCTTAATTTTAAGCTGGATTGCCATAAGCCGCTATGCTACCTTAATGAAAAAGGATTCCACACAAGAGACCACTTCATGTTACGAGAAAGTATTTTATGGCCACTTGCTGAAAAAATTTCGCCAGCCCAACTTTGCTAGAAAACTATGTGTTTACATATGGATAGTTGTTCTAGGCATAATTATTCCAATTATCATATACTACTCAGTTGAAGAGACCACAAAAGGGGAAGAGACGAAGTGCTATAATTCACAGATGGAACTAGGAGCCGAGATCTCTCAGACTGCAGGCCTCATTGGAACCACATTTATTGGGTTTTCATTTTTAGTTGTCCTAACATCATACTACTCTTTTGTCAACCATCTGAGAAAAATAAGGACTTGTACATCCATTACAGAGAAAGATCTGACTTACAGCTCTGTGAAAAGGCACCTTTTGGTCATACAGATTCTACTAATAGTTTGCTTCCTTCCATACAGCATTTTTAAACCCATTTTTTTTGTTGTACACCGAAGACTGGACTGTCAGCAACTGAATGATTTAATTGAAATAAAAAACATCCTCACCTGCCTTGCATCAGCCAGAAGTAGCACAGACCCCATTATATTTCTTTTTTTAGATAAAACATTCAAGAA
>NW_011481964.1:13052-14306 GCF_000754665.1 Bison bison bison | reverse complement strand
AGTTGCTACATTCACCATAACTATCGAATTTCTTCAATACTGCGTTTAATTTCCTTTCTTCCCACTGTAGTTGGTGTCATGCAAGAATCTATTATCCTTGAGTAAAACTGAAAGATAATGGAAGACTGATGATCAGAGAATTATAAATCTGAAATTGAGCATCACCACCCTGAACAACAGAGCCTTGGCTGGCATAAACTACTGATACAGGTAAGACTGATCACTCAGTTTGAGCTTAAAAGTTAACTCTTTATATAAAAACTCTAACAGGATTAAAATGTTTACATTTGAAAACTGATCACTAAGAAAGATCAGCATATTAATTATGTAGGTAACCGCTAGTAGCTAAAGTTAGAATTGTAGACGTCTTTCATTTGTCAAATTAGCAGAGGTACAATGTGTTACAGGACTGATTCAAGACAGGCATTCTGCTGAGCGGAACGCAGACTTGCACACATTTTCTAGAGAGCCATTCTGTATATGTAACATGTGATTGTTATTTGATTTCTTAAGCCTTATGGTTTCTAAATTTTAGAAAATAATTATCTAGCAGTTTTATAATCAAACTTTACTTTTAAAGGGGAGGTACCTAGTAGATACAAGCTTTATGTTTGGCAAGCTAAAGATGGTCAACTAGTTGTCTGTTATACTGAAGGTGCCTCTAGAGTCTCAAGGTCATCCATCCGAAAAAGCTAGCCTCTGTGAAGGTCTTTTTACCTCTCTTCTGTTCTGAAGCATCTGCTAGGGTGAAACAGAAAAGCAAGGCAATGGTAATGAATAAGATGGTGACAGATGCCCTAGTGGTGGTCTAGCTTTTTTTTTTTTTTTAAAGAATACTATCCATTAATACAAAAGCACCACCTTTATAGATTTTAGAACACAACGCATTTTCTATACAAGGCAGTAGCTAGTGTTTTTCTTTAACATCATCACAAAAGGAAGTTCCATTTTTTATGTAATATAAACAACCACTTTGATCAGATAATTGTTTTTCTTAAGAAATAAACTGGCTAATTTCACTGTCTGATTTTGAAATCAATTTCCATTTGCCAGGCTGTACTGGACTCAGATACAAACTCACTCTGAAGCATATGCATCATTTTCTAAATAAAAATTGCAAAGCAACAAAATAACATGATAGACACTGGTAGACATTAAGGGTCTTAGTATTTGAACCTACAGATACCCAAGCTTTCAAGCCTTTGAGTGAAGATTGGTTTAAAAAGTAATTTCAAAAATACAGTGCTATATTTT
>NW_011481964.1:9745-11979 GCF_000754665.1 Bison bison bison | reverse complement strand
CTGTGTGACCCCATAGATGGCAGCCCATCAGGCTCCCCCGTCCCTGGGATTCTCCAGGCAAGAACACTGCAGGCATGACAAAGGTTTATTTTCCCCTTTATCCTTTCATATATACACTCCCATCAAGGCAACCTGCAAACTATTAATCAGGAACATGAACAATTAAGACTAGAACAGCAAAATGAAGGATGGAGTACTCCTCCTGGAAGTGAGTTTCTATTCTTTGGGGAGAACAGGAAGATGCTGGGGAAGGAAAAAATTTTCCTCTACTCCTGTAGGTTCTCCTGACCTGAAATGGATTAACAGGAGAAAAAAAAACAAAAACAAAATAAATTACATACCTAAGGGGAATATGGCCTCATATCCTCTGGAATATGCGGCTCAAGGATAAGCTGGGCAGTTGGAATTTATGAGCCAACTGAGAGAAGGAGAAGAGGGTAGGGGTTGGGGACCTCAAAGGGGAGGAAGGCAATTCACACGGAGATGGAGAAACAAATGTTTGGGAAACAAATGCTTGCTACCAAGACTACGGGATGCAGAGGGGACTTTGGTCTCCCTAGCCTGCTGAGTTCACCCACCACACCTAGCCCACATTCTCTGCAGACATCTCCGGTGCTAGTACTCTTCCTGGATCAGACCCTTTAAATTGTTTCAGGCGGTTAAGGGGGAGGTGTAAAGAAAGACTTCCTGAGTCTCTTGCTTCTTAAAAATAACCAGCCCCCAATAATCTTCAAGCCAAACAGACACATTGTGGGGGTGGCAAGTGTTGCTCCCCTCCAATGTCAACCCTGCTCTGATCTGGTTAAGGCTGGCTGCAGCCCACCTGGGGCTTTGCAGTCTGCAGAGAGGGAGCTGTTATGAGCGAATATGCGGAGACAAGCTGAGAGGGAATCTTGCTTGGCAAACCACAAAGGGAGCACAGCACAGAGGGGCACTGGTAGTTTGCTAAGCATTTCAATCCCACAACCTAATGCCATGAGCCTTCTTTGACTGCCTTGGGATTCAAAGTGAATTGATATCAGTGGCAAGAGTTACTACAGCCTGAAGGGTTTTTATACATGACAGTACAAATGCACTGGCTGTATGGTACATGCTTGCTACTGCTGGCTCAGAAGGGAACCAGCAGTGAAAGTACTCGCGTCTACTGAGCAAAAGAAAGTTGGAGTTGATTTTTTTTTTGAAATGGGGGATGGGTGGAAAAAGAGAAGCAAGGTCATCTTTAATATATCTTGTATTTCTAAGTATTAAAAACCCCATGATCAAGCTGAACATGTACATTACGCTCGACAATCTTACAAAAGTAACAGAGAAGGTAAGCCTGCGTGCTTATTATAATAAAGAACAGAATTTACTTTCATCTTAAGGAAACTCTCAATGTTCTATATAATATAAACATGAGGGACTTTGGGGGAGCTATAGTAAGAGATGTAAGACAAATGTCAAGAGCGATGGAAGAAGAAATACCATAAGAAATCCACAATGCCACCGCAACTAGAGTGATGTGATGAACAACCATTTATAATGAAGTCTGGCCCTCGGCTGGTGAAAGGAGAACTGATACCAGAAGGTGGCCAGAGAGCAGCCGGGCGTGTTCATGGGTTAGCGAGGAAACCATTTAAAGGAAGCACACACAGAAACGCTTGGGTGGAGGTTCCTGGCTGAGCAGCTGTGAGATTTGGGGTTTTGCAGTTCTGAGAACTAAACCAGAGCCCCCAAACCTCCTGGGCACAGGCCCTATTCAGAATAGAAAGGGACTGTGTGTCAAGCAGTTTGCTCAAAGAAGCGGCTTAACTTCAACTTGGCTTATTAAAATCAGACGTCAGTAGGTCAGTGGTGTAGAAAGGTCTGAGGCTTGGTGTTCTCTCCGCACTCAAGTGATGCTTTGTGTGGCGTCTCTGGGAGACAGGAGAGACAATAAAATGGCGACTCTCATGGCTGAACAGAGGGAACGAAGGCCAGCAAGGAGCCAGGAGTTGCATTTACCTAAAAAACTGGACTATTTTTTTTTAAAGTACTTTTCATTTAGGGGTGAGAGGAAGAAAACACTGAAACATAATGAAAGTTTTCACATCCCTTCACAAGAAAAAAAAACAGGAATAAAAGGAAAGGTGATAGAAAAAAGAAATTTGCATACACGCCCTATTTAATGCCTGTAGGGAGGCAAAGCATGAGAAGTAGAATATTATGACTGTGGGCATCAACCAGGGGTGGTTTTTGAGGGGCATTTGGAAATG
>NW_011481964.1:7734-9645 GCF_000754665.1 Bison bison bison | reverse complement strand
TAAATGACGGGTTTAACAGGTCATAGCTTGGTTGAAAATAGGCACCTAGAAAGCCTCTTTGGTTTTTAAAAACAAAATCAACCAACCAACAAACATAAAACTCATTTTATGGTTCTACTTAGAGTGAAAGTTGAGATGAGACTTACAGAGGCAAAAGACAAGCATATTGCAAGGAGCCCACCACATATGAAACCACCAGATGATTTTCTGTTTAAACTCAACCATGGATGCTTCTATGCAAAGCACAATAATTCACAACTATAGGATAAAGCAGCAAGTGGTTTATGACTTTCCTACTTTCTAGTAATTAGACTACAAGGGTCCATGTATGGGTAATGTATTGTTGGTAACTTTTAAAACGAGTAAAATAAAAAAGTGAATAAGAAAATTCCTCATTTAAGTCCTATCTAAGTGTATGAATAATGTACTGTAAAAAATCCAAGGTTTTATAAACATATTATTTATTTGGTATTATCCGGTCCACGATCCTGGGAGAAGCAATATTCATTGATTCCAGTATTTATTAAGTAGATGTTATTTATAAATACGCTTAAATATTTGGATTAGGCTTTGTCAAAATAAAAATGTCATTATATGATCTTCACATTTTGTTGATTCTCCTCTGTATTCAATATAAATAATGTTATTAATGACAAACAGTACCTAGCATGTAAATGTGTTCAATTAATTTTTGTGAAATGAATGAATGAATGATAGGCAGTATAACAGTATCACCATTGTGAGACTGGTCTCTGGAGTTAGAGTCCCTAGATTCAGTCCTAGTTTCAACTCTTATTTAGCTGGACAATCTCAGGGAAATCACCCTCTGTAAGTGTTAATTTCTTCATTTGTAGAACAGAAAAATGCTATGTAATTCATAGGTACTATTATTAAGCCAGATGACATTACTACTATGAGTAGCTCTCATTTACTAAGCATGTGCTATGTGCTTACAGGTTTCACATGTATTATTTTAATCGTCACAACCCTGATGTATGCCAATTAACTGATGAAAACACTGAAGTGCATAGTTAAATAAGTCATCTAAAATTTTCTCTAATATCTACCTAAATATTTAAAGAGTAAGCCTTTCTTTATGATCATTTCTTTCTTAGATGTAATCTTATAAGACAAATGATGATGGCTATATTCTGTATTATATACAATATAATTAAAAATAAAAAAGAATGTGTGTTTATCTTCCTAAAGAGACCATAAGCAACTTTGGAGCTTTAGTCTATTTTCTATTTCTGCTCCTATGGTACTTGTAATTGCTCGGATAAGAACCAAACATAAACAGCTGAACAAAACTGAAGCTGAATAAACCTGAACTGTAACCTGCTACTTCATTGCTGCTGCTGCTGCTACGTCACTTCAGTCGTGTCCAACTCTGTGCGACCCCAAAAACGGCAGCCCACCAGGCTCCCCCGTCCCTGGGATTCTCCAGGCAAGAACACTGGAGTGGGTTGCCATTTCCTTCTCCAATGCATGAAAGTGAAAAGTGAAAGTGAAGTTGCTCAGTCGGAAACTGCTTAAAGACTCATCTATTCCCTACATGGCAATTTCTTCAGTGCTCAAAAAGAAGTTTAAAGTTAGTTCACATAGCACTCTTAAGCCTTTCATCTCATAGCATGTTTTGTTGCAGAATTTAAAATGTAGAAACAATTAACATTACACAGAAACAAATCTGTGTGATTTTCATTAAGAATAGAAAACAGTAAATAATTTTTCTCCTTTTTTTACTTCAGTGTTTAAATGAGAGAAGAAAATGTTCAGAGAAATATGTGAAAAAACTCATGCTGGCTTCAAATATTTATAGTATACAATTATTCTTTTATAGCAGCAATCTTATTTCTGGCTGATTATTTTTAATTTGCAGAGACAAAGGAAGACCTGGGAACTCCAGGTGAC
>NW_011481964.1:5808-6761 GCF_000754665.1 Bison bison bison | reverse complement strand
CACATATGTTGCTCCTCTAAAAGGCACAACCTGTTTTTCCTCCTCTTGAATCCAGGCTACTCTTGTGACATTTTGACTAACAGAAGGCAGAAGACATGACATGGTGCCATTTCTAGGTTGAGGCTTCATTTTTGCTCCTTTGGTGCCGTGAGACACTGTCCTGCTAGAAAGGGAGGCCATGAAGAGGTGAGAGAGAGAGAGAGAGGTTCTGAATGAGAGACTGCAAAGAGGGCCCAGCCAGCTTCCAGCTGTTCTATTTACTTCTGCTGAGATGCCAGAAAAGTGAGTGAAGCCTTTGTGGATACTAGCCATGCCACCTTAGCCAACAGCCTGTGAGACAAAATTGAGCAGTCCTCCTCAAGCTTTGCCCAACTGCAGAACTGAAAGCAAATAAATGGTGATTGCTATAAATCACTGTGTGTTGATCTGTAGTAGCTGGTAACAGATACAGTATTTCATCTGTCTACTGAGACCATAATGCCTTTAGGACTCGAAACATAGTATACTGTGCGAAGTAGGTACTCGGATATTTGTTGAATAAATCAATCAGAATGTAAATGAAAGCTGAAGCACAGTATTCAAACATAACTACTTAGGGATTGTATTTGGTTTTGGACTGTCATTATACCATGGCCAACCAAAAAGCTGACTGACTATATTATTGAAAGTATTAGAGTGTGTTGTCCATCATTATTTCTCATATGATGCTGATGTAATTACCTCTCAAGAACAGAATTCAAAATAAAATTGCTTCTTACAACTCAGTAACAGAATCCCAAACAATCTGATTTAAAAAGTGGGCAGAGGATCTGAACAGACATTTTTCCAAATAAGACAGATGGCCCACAAGTACACGAAAAGATGCTCGAAATCAATAATCATCAGGGAAATGCAAATCCCCAAAATGAAAGATCACCCCCTAACCTGTTAGAATGACTATCATCAAAAAGATA
>NW_011481964.1:5001-5708 GCF_000754665.1 Bison bison bison | reverse complement strand
GCTTGCAATGTGGGAGACCTGGGTTTGAACCCTGGGTTCAGAAGATCCTCTGGAGAAGGGAAAGGCTACCCACTCCAGTATTCTCGCCTAGAGAATTCCATGGACTGTGTAGTCCATGGGGTCACAAAGAGTTGGACACTACTGAGTGACTTTCACTTTCAACAAGAACTACCAAATGATTGAGCAATTTGACTTCTGAGTACTTATCTGAAGAAAACAAAAACACTACTTTAAAAAGATATATGCACCCTCATGCTACTGCAGCATTATTTACATTAGCCAAGATAGAAACAACCTAAGTGTCCATTGACGGGTAAATGAACAAAGATAGTGTGTGTGTGTGTACACTCACACACTCACAACAGAATACTACTCAGTCATAAAAAAGAATGAACTCTTGCCATTGTGACAAAGTGGATGGACCTTGAGGGTATTATGTTGAGTAAGTCTGATAGAGACAGACAAATAAGATTTCAGTCATACACAATCTCAAAATCAGAACAAATGAACAAACAAAACAAAACTCACAGACACAGAGACCAGAATGGTGGTTGCCAGAGAGAAAGAGGGTTGGAGGGACAAAATGGGTGAAGGGGGTAACCGGTACAGACTTCCAATCACAAAAATAAATAAGTCATGAGAAGTAATGTACAGCCTGGTGACTAGTCAATAATATTATATTGTACATTTGCATGGTGACAGAGAGT
>NW_011481964.1:1277-1856 GCF_000754665.1 Bison bison bison | reverse complement strand
AGCGGTGATTTTCTGATGCAGGAAGAAGTGAAGAGCTACCCTTAAAAGGCCCAGATCTCTCTCAGCTTCAGCTGGGTCTTTTGATTGGCTGTATCCTTACAATTGTTCAGTAAAGCCTGGTGCTAGGGAAGAATATCTCTCTGATTTGTGAGAAGTTGATTTGATAATCTGATCCTGTGTGTTAGTTTACTCCACAATTCATCACCTCTGAAAAACAGAGGTAATCAGTAATTGGGTCAGCCATTTCGAGAAAAACAACACTATCAGTATGATTACTTGGTCTCTGAGTCTTCTTTCACTTGCTCTCACTAGAACAACTGATACAAGCTGCATTTCCCAACAATGGAGTATAGGATCAGAGAGAAGGAAGGTAGAAGTTATCTGGTTGAATGTTCTAAACCAAAGGAAGGATCTATGTGCCCTTGGTTACATGGTCACTGGTACTCTGCAATAGGGGACATACCTAATCATACTTTCTGAGGTCCCTCCCTATTGTCATTTTTAGGAAGGGTTTTAATAAATTTTGCCAAATCCCTCTCTTTGCAGTATCATTTATTGATCCCAATATTACTCTTTTCT
>NW_011481964.1:0-1177 GCF_000754665.1 Bison bison bison | reverse complement strand
TCTTTGGTCCATTCCGGTAAGTTCCTTTCATAAAATCACCATTTTAATAGCAATATAGGTGGATTTTTAAAATCAACAGACTTTCATCTTGATGTACATAAACATCTAACTTTCCTATAATCTCAAGATTGTGAGAGACCTCCAGTCATTTCACTCTATGACATCATCTCTACAACACTGGTATTCTTTATGTTCTAATACCTAGCACAGTGGCAGAGACAGGCTCAAAGTTAAAGAAAAGTAATAGGAATGAGTAGTTCAGTTCAGTCGCTCAGTAGTGTCCAACTCTGTGACCCCATGGACTGCAGCATGTCAGGCCTTCTTGTCCATCACCAACTCTCGGAGTTTACTCAAACTCATGTCCATTGAATCACTGATGCCATACAAGCATCTCATCCTCTGTCGTCCCCTTCTCCTCCTGCCCTCAATCTTTCCCAGCATCAGGGTCTTTTCAAATGAGTCAGTTCTTTGCATCAGATGGCCAAAGTACTGGAGTTTCAGTTTCAGCATCAGTCCTTCCAATGAATATTCAGGACTGATCTCCTTTAGGAAGGATTGGTTGGATCTCCTTACGGTCCAAGGGACTCTCAAGAGTTTTCTCCAATACCACAGTTCAAAAGCAACAATTATTTGGCTCTCAGCTTTCTTTATAGTCCAACTCTTACACCCAAACATGACTACTGGAAAAACCTTAGCTTTGACTAGATCGACCTTTGTTGGCAAAGTAATGGATGAGTATGGAACAGAGTAAAACCAGTAGTGGTTTAACATCAACTCTGATAGCCTATCTGCCAGGTATTCCAGTGTCTTTGTGGTTCAAAAAGGAAAAAGTCATCTTCCTCCATCAAGTTTCACTGTTTTATGAAATCAACGCCCAGAATATTTAGTTTTCCCTGTTTGATGCTGCTAAAGATAACAATACGGGAAAATACAAAACTCTAATTCTTTAAGAAATAAATATGAACAATGCTATGCAAAATCTGAGGGTTTCATTTAGTAGGAGAAAGTGGCATACCACTATGCCATAAGAAAAATCAAGAAAGCATTGATTATTAAAGAATGTTTTTTAATTCTAAAATGCAATACAAAATAAAAACTTTTAATTGTGATAAGAACACAAAAGCAAAATGGGATTAAAAAAAAGAACCCCCCCCCAAAAAAAAAAAAAACCCTAGAA
>NW_011481963.1:10253-11255 GCF_000754665.1 Bison bison bison | reverse complement strand
GGGTAGCCATTTCCTTCTCCAGGGGAATCTTCCTGGACCAGGGATCGAACCTGTGTCTCTTGCAGTGGCAGGCGGATTCTTGACCACTGAGCCACCAGGGAAGCCCCTATTAATCACTACGATATTGTAACACCCTAGGATCAGTTAGTAAGCAGCTGCTCGCCCGAGTGCTCCACATCCTCCTGGCCGCGCCATCCCTTCCCAGGGGACCCTCCAGACTTTCTCACGGTTCTGTGACCGGATGGTTAGCTCCGGGCACAGAGAGGGGCGCCCCCGGGATTTTGCTCCACTGGTAAATACCACCCCACACATGTTCCTGGTACCAGTTAAATATCTGGGAGACAACCCCTGAGTTGAGGGTGGAAGTAGATGTTCTCTGTTTCCAGCAGGCAGAGGACTGTTCTAGAAATGGGGCGGGGAGAGGCAATGACGGCCTTACCACGAGCAGGGCGAAGAGGATGACTCCGCAGCTCCACATGTCAGCCCGGCGGCCGTCGTACTTCTCGCCCTGGGAGGAGAAGGGCCGGCTCTGATGCTCACCTCTCCCAGGCCCCCCACCCCCGCCCGCTCCTCTCCCCCTCTGCCTGCCCTTTGCTCACCTTAATCACCTCTGGGCACGCATAGTGGGGGGACCTGAGGGACAGAGGGGGTGTGAACCTCTGGCGGGCTTCTACCCGCTCCCTGGGGCGCAGGTGGCGGGCCCCCACTTACCCACAGCTGGTCTCCAGAAGGCTGTCCCCCACTTGCAGGGACGCCATGCCGAAGTCTGCAATGCGGATGTTGTTTTTCTCATCCAGAAGCAGGTTCTCGGGCTTCAGGTCTCTGTGGCTGAGACAGGATGGTGGGGCTCAGGCCTCCGCCCTCTTCCCAGAGTCTGAGGACCAACCCCCCACCCCACCCTCATTCACTGTCTCTCAGAGGGGGATCGTGTCTGGCAACTTGTAGTTAGGGACCTTTGCAAACACGCCCCAAAGCAGAGACAAGAATATACAAAGCCCCATG
>NW_011481963.1:5797-6967 GCF_000754665.1 Bison bison bison | reverse complement strand
ACTCTTGCCTGGAAAATCCCATGGACGGAGGAGCCTGGTAGGCTACAGTCTATGGGGTCCCAAAGAGTCGGACACGACTGAACGACTTCACTTTCACTTTCTGGGAAGCCAAAGTTCTCATTTTCATTAGTGTCTGGGAGGCAGATAATCGAATTCTAATCTATTCTTGGGCAATGACACTTGCTGCTGCTGCTACTGCTGCTAAGTCATTCAGTCGTGTCCGACTCTGTGCGACGCCATAGACGGCAGCCCACCAGGCTCCCCCGTACCTGGGATTCTCCAGGCAAGAACACTGGAGTGGGTTGCCATTTCCTTCTCCAATGCATGAAAGTGAAAAGTGAAAGTAAAGTTGCTTAGTCGTGTGCGACCCTCAGCGACCCCATGGACTGCAGCCCACCAGGCTCCTCCGTCCATGGGATTTTCTAGGCAAGAGTACTGGAGTGGGGTGCCATTGCCTTCTCTGATGACACTTACAATGTGTACCAATTCAAGGGTCAACATCTGTGAGGTACAGACTACAACTCCCATCAGCCCCTGGGAAGTAAAGACTCCAATTCCCATCAGTCCCTGAGAGAAAGAAACAGTCTCATCAGCCTCCGGGAAGTCAAAATTCAATTCCCATCAGCCCCCTGGCAGCACAGATTCCCATGACAACTTCAAGAGTATTATTACTTTGACTCCCCGTTGTTTCCGGAGATAAGGCAACTTCATTAGCACTTGGAAGAAAGAGATCCCCCCAATTCTCACAGGACTTTAGGCAATAAGGACCACGCCACCTCCACCTACTCCCATTAGCCCCTGGGAAGGGAAGCCTCTTATTCCCGTAAGTCTCTGAGATGAAGAAACTAGAATTCTCTTTAATTGTTGGCAAAAAAAGATTGGCTTGTGCACCAGTCTAAGTCAACTTCCCTTAAGTAAGAAACTACAACTTCCTTCAGGTCCTGAGAGGTTAAAAACTCCCAACTCCCATAAGGCTCTGGGACATGGAGACTCCTAATTCCCATCAGCCACCTGGATTTTAAAGACTCCAAATCCCATCAGGCTCTGGGAGGCTAAACATCTAATTCCCATCAGCCTCAGGAAAACAAAAGCTCAATTTCTATGAGCTCAGTGGAAGGCTGAGGTTCCTCTGTGAGACACGAAGTGCCACAGGCCCTCCTCCCCACAAGG
>NW_011481963.1:4751-5697 GCF_000754665.1 Bison bison bison | reverse complement strand
GAAAGTAGACCAGTGGTTACCCAAGGCTGGGGATGGGGGGAGGTGACCGCTTAATGGGTACAGGGTAATGATTTTTGGGCTGATGAAATGCTCTAAAATTACATAGTAGTGATGCACATCATTGCAATATACTCAAAACTACCGACTGTACGCTCTGAAGGGTGGATTTCATGCTGTAGGAAGTTCTGTTTGTTTCTTTCGGTTTTTTGCCACACAGCGCAGCTTGCATTATCTTAATTCCCTGACCAGGGATCGAACCTGTGCCCCTTGCAGTGGAAGCATGGGGTCCTAACCACTGGACCGCCAGGGAATTCCCTATGACGTGTGACCTATATCTCAATTTTGGAAAAGCGGGCTGCAGCACTCTAGCTTCCAGTCATTCTGCTACAGGCTCCCAAGGGCCTGCCTTCTGGGTAGTGCTTGTCCCAGCCTCCCCTCAAGCTGCCCCCTCACCAGATGGAGTAGCTGTGGCAGAAGTCCAGTGCTGACACGATCTGGCGGAAGAACTTCCGGGCCTCCTTGGGGGTCAATCTCCCCTTCTTCACCAGGTAGTCGAACAGCTCACCTCCAGACACGTGCTCCAGAACTAGGTACCTGGGGGACATGGAGGGGGCAGAGGGCTGGAAGGGGCATGTGGAGGACCAAAGAGCCTGACCTCCTTCTTCCAAAAGTACAAGCCCTCAATGCCATTGGCCCTGGAGGAAGAAGATCCCAATTCCCATGAGTCCCTGGGAGGAGGAGGCTCCAATTTCTATTAGCCTCTGGGAAGCAGAAACTCAATTCCCATTAGCCCTGTCAACTTCAGAGGTCAACACTCTGACTAGTTTTCCTCAGGAGATGAGGCAATTCCATTAGCACCTGGAGGTCAGAGATCCCAATTCTCAGAGGCCCCCAGGAAATAAAGCCCCGTTTTCACACCTACTTGCCATCCTGCAATAGTATGAAT
>NW_011481963.1:0-930 GCF_000754665.1 Bison bison bison | reverse complement strand
AAACTCAGGAACTGAGGTCAGCAACACCTTCACACTTTTCGCTCTGGGATTCGGAGTCTGACCCTCCCCCAGGCCTGGCCCCTGATCCCTGAAGCTCTGGCCCAGAACTCAGGTGTTCAGCTCCTGTCTTACACCCACCCACCGCCCACCTGGCAGAAAAGAGGTTAAGGAGGTTAAGCAACAACAGAAGATGACCGCACCCCCCCACCCCCCCGCCCCGAGTCCACAGCCACCCCTGAGGGATTTGCCTCCTTCGTCCACCTTTCCACCTCTCCACTCCCCGTCCCCACTCCGAGCCAGCATGCTGGAGAAAGGGCAGGATGCTGGAGACCCCATCGCCCCAGCCTCAGTGCCCCTGTCACCCCAACAGAGGCCCTCTGCGGCCAGAGGACAGTGCGGAGAGATGCCACTTCGGGAGGCGCACCCCCATGCCGGCACCTCACCCCAGCCTGCGGCTGTACTGCGCCAAGGACCTGGGCTCCCGGCGGCCGGGACCCTGGCTGCAGGCCAAGGTCCCTTGCCCACGCTGGGGCCGGACCCTCCAACCTCTGCCCCCAAAGAGGGGGAGACTTTGGGCCCTACACCTCTCCCAGGAGTCGGGACCCCAGAGTCCGAGCCCTCACCCCCTCAGCCTGGAGACCCGGCAGTCTGGACCCCGAGTCCCTTCTCTGAGAGGGACTCGGGGGCCCGGGAGCCCCGCTCTCTGCCCCCATCCCCTCTCGCCCCCACACCGGGTGCCCCCTCCCTTGGCTCACCTGTCTGTCCTTTGCCCAGCGTCTTCTCCAGCCGATAGGGGCCCACATATTGGGCGTGCTGGGGTGGGTGTGGGTGCGGGTGTGGGAGGTGGTAGGCGGGGGAGCCCCCGCCCCCATCCTTGCCCCCGGACGACATGATGCCCTTGGTCCCGGCCCGACCGGCCCCCCGGCCGCC
>NW_011481962.1:21903-24056 GCF_000754665.1 Bison bison bison | reverse complement strand
GGGGGATGGAGGGGCTGTTCCATCCCTGACTGTAACTCCTGCTGAAAGGTCACCCCTTTCCCAGGGTGGGCTCAGCCCCTCCTCACCAAGGACTCAGGTGGCTGGCCAGCCCTGTCTTCTTGCCCCCTGCCATGTCCACAGCCCAGCCTCCTCTCCAGATGGGTGCCCCCTTCCCGACACTGGCCCTCTGGCCACCCACGATTCTTGCCCCCCAAGGCAGAGGCGAGCAGGGGTCCCAAGCTTTCCTTCTCAACATGCATTCTCAGTACCCCCTGGCCAATCGAGAGGGGCACTCCAGTAAGCCTCCTGAGATCCCAGTGGGGAGACGTGGGTACCCTCATTCCCAAGGCCACAGAGCCAGCTCTCCCCACACCTCACTCCAGGCTCAGAAGGCAGCTGGAAGAGTGGGGAGTGACACTCTCTGAGTCACCCCTCCATCGGGCTAGGGGTGACTAGCCTGATGGTAGGAGGTGACCCCCTACCACCATTAACAGCTTCTGAGTGAGGGAAGGGGGCAGAAAGAAGGGTAACAGGCTTTGCCCCCTAAAGATGGTGAAGGCTCTTGGTTGCTTGGTTGCTTGGGTAGGAGACTCAGGGAAGGCTTCCCAGGAGGATGCTAATGGAGAGACCTGCATGGAGCTCTCCAGGCAAAGGGAAAGGCAGAAACAATCCCAGGGAGGTGGTGAGGGTCCTTTCAGAAAGTACTGTGAGGCTGGGGCTGCAGCTATGGGGCCTGATTTTTTTCTCCCAAGTTGTCAGCATTTTAAGATGTAAAAAAAAAGCATTCCTCTAACTAAGGGCAGCACGCATTATTCTGTGTTTCTACAGCCATTGAAATGGATCTCCAGGCCAGCTTCACGGTAAACAGTAAATGGATTAACCCAATTAAATCCTCACCTATGTGAAGGACACACCATTTTGCCCCATTTTATAAAGGAGGAGGCTGGTGTGACCTGCCCAGGGTCAACGGCCAGGGACAGCAGAGCTGTTGGGTCCAAACCAGCCTTTCTTCCCTTTGCTCATCTCTGGAGTGCTTGAAGGACTTTCTTTTGTGTGTGTGTGTGTGTGTGTTTTGATATAAAGATCTTCCCCTACAGTTGTTTTGCTCAGGGAATAAGTATTCAGGGGTTTTGTACACCGCTTTGTGTCTCCCAGCCCTGTTTTCCTGTGTGGATTGGATGTGACAGGAAGGTACCGAGGGCAGTACTTCATCGCCCCACTTGCTCCTTCTCTGTGTAGATCCAGGCGGGCTGCTCTAGGAGATGCTTTACAGCTAGACATGGCTACTTTTGCAAGAAGAAGCAAAAGATCCCCCAGGAGAGCCGTCACCCCTAGCCCAGCACAAAGCAAGGCTTGGAAACACACTGCAGAGACAGAAGGGCCATCAGTGAATTGGTTTCCAAATGCTTCATTTTTTTAATTAGGCAAATTGATCATTAGAAAACTGATTAAGCTGGAGCCGCTGTTGGAATAAAAGGTGGAAATAAACTCCTTCATTTGAATTCCAAATGCAGGCTTGGAGGTGACCTGGTGGTTAGGCAAACTGGTTAAGGACGGGAAGGCGAAGGGACCCAGTGAGCGAACATAACCTTGACTCTTCCCTCCTCCCAGACCAGAGGCCCCAGGAGGTGTGGCTCCAATGTCCCATGCTGCCAACCCCGGGGGCCCAGGCCTGGGGTGGGGGCAAAAGAGAAGGTCTTAGGGGGCCTCTCATGGGCCCCACAGAACCCTCATTAGAGGATCAGGATGGGGGCAGGGGAACAGCAGACCAGGAGCATCTGAGCTGCAATTTACTGATGTGTGCAGAAGTCCTGTAGCATTTTAACTGTGGTACCGCCCTGCCTGGGGTTCCAGCTGCTGTGATTAGGACTATGGGCCCAGAAAACTGGGCCCTCCTCCCTGGGAAGGCGCCAGAGCCCGGCTTATGAAGTTTCCAGCCAGGACAGGATCCCAGCGCCTCACCAGAGATAATTCCGCAGAAGTCTTAGTCTCTAAAATTGTTTCTACTAGATAAAGAAAAAAGAAAGGAAGTGAAGTCTCTCAGTCGACTCTTTGCAACCCTGTGGACTGTAGCCTACCAGGCCCCCCTGTCCATGGGATTCTCCAGGCAAGAATACTGGAGTGGGTTGCCATTTCCTTCTCCAGGGGATCTT
>NW_011481962.1:19715-21577 GCF_000754665.1 Bison bison bison | reverse complement strand
GCCACCAGGAAAGCCCACTAGATAAAGAGAAGGCACAAAAGAGTACCAACATGGTTCTTGGAGAATGTCTTGCTTCTAGGGTGGTAAAGAAGATTTTTGGACTTGGAGGTGCTTAAATGAAGGGCCTGAAATTTTGAAAGCTTGCTTTTCCTTTTAAAATGTTTAACACTTTAGGAAACAATGAAGACTTCAAAGTAAAAATTGAAAAAAAAAAGAAAAGAGTACCAACAAAATGTACGTGGGTAGGAAGGTCAATGCCAGTAGGCCCTGCTTAGTCACTGCTCAGCTTGGAAAAAAGAAAGGTGACATTGCCTTTAAGGACCTTGGGTGTCCCTTCTTGTCCACCCCACCCCACTTCCCCCTGCTTCAGACGGGACCTCTTTCTTGAATTTTTCCTTATAGTCTCGCCACCTTTGTATGCGTCCATCCCCCAACAACACATTTCCTTTCGCCAGATTCCAAGTGTACATAAATGGAATCATGCTGTGTATATTCTTCTCGAACCTGCTTTCTCATTGAACATGGGAATCTTGAGACTCACCCATGCTCCCCCTTAAGAGCTGACGCTGAGTCCCATGGTCATCTTGATGGACAGTGGGCCCGAGTCTATCTTTTGTACTGTTACAAACAGGGTGGCTTGACACACTCGTGGACAGGTGTCCTGATGTTCAGGGTGAGTTTCTGTAATGATCACAGGCAGGGGGAGGCCCCTGGGCCACATATCACATGAGCCCTCCACTCTGCTAAGGATGGATGAATCACTTTCCCACGGCTTGTGGGCCTGCAGCCTCTGAGTTTTCTCGTGGTTTGCCCAGAGAGCCTGATATTGTCAGACTTTATCCTCCATGCAGATTACCAACTGTCCCAGGATTTTTCATTGAAAAACATCTGTCTCCACTGACCTGCAGTGCCAACTTCGTCATGCATTGAATTTCTCCACACGGCTCATCTGCTTCCACTGTCTCTATTCTGCCACCTTGGTCTGTTTGTCCCTCCTTTTGCTAAACTGCAGCTGCTTAAATCCACCTTTAGAATCCACCTCAGAATCTGCTAAGGCAGCTCCATCCACCTGACCATTTGCTTGCTCTTCCATATACATTTAAGAACTACCTTGTCAAGCTCCATTTTTAAAATGGCATTTAGGTTGCTACTGTAGTCAATCAATAAATCAAATGGAAATGTTCAAAACATGCTCAAAACTTTGATTTTTTGGAGACTTCTGGGTAGCCAAGATAATGGTGGCAAGGTCCATATATCTGAAACTCTCAACACAGCTTCCAAACCAAAAATCAGTTAAGAAAAACAAGAACAAATATGACCACACAAAACCCATGCCCCTCAGCATAACCAGAAGACAGACAGCATCCAAATTTTGAATTACCTAAAATAAATAAAATCACAAGGACAGGGGGAAATCTCTTAAAAAATGAAATACAAACAAAAACAAATGAAGCAACACATATATCAATGTATAACCACCCCAAAGGGGAAGAAAAGAACCAAGCCAGGTAACCTTTGAACACAGTCCTTGGCCTCGCTGCCCTTAAGTTAAAGACAAAGAACTACAAACAAATATTGAACTCCAGAGAGTAGCTTTCTTATTTGCAGAGATATGAGTTGACAATTCTGAAACTGCTTTCAGAGTGTTCTGGGGTTGAGCAAATACACACATGAATTGAGGGTGATGTGAGCCAGCTTTCTCAATGAGAGAAGGAAATTACAAGTAAGCAAGTGGGAAGAATGCTAGAGTGAACCTGGAATCAGAGATGTCAGTATGAACTCGTGGAGAAAGAGACAGAGAGATAGATCATTGATAGAGAAATAGATAGACATTAAATACTGATTGATAATACAGATGTGTG
>NW_011481962.1:18365-19615 GCF_000754665.1 Bison bison bison | reverse complement strand
TGTAGCAACACACTCCAGTATTCTTGCCTGGAGAATTCCATGGACAGAAGAGCCTGGTGGGCTACAGTCCATGGGTTCACACAGAGTTGGACATGACTGAGAGACTAAGCACATACATCTACATGTATGCATGAATGTGTTATACATAAATGTGTGTGGTGTGTGTGTAATTTCCCAATAGGTTTCTAATTACAACAATTATCCACTCAAAATGAACTAAGGATCCTAGGATAAATGGCAGATCCTAGGAGTAGGGGCCAGGGAAGGTCTGGAGGAATCTTAGAACATCCTGTTCCTCCAGAAGGTAAGGAATCCATGACTCTGTGTTGGTATAAATAAACAGGTAAATGGGGAGAGGTGAAGGGAAGTTCTTCTTCACAGTAAAACCAAAGAATAAGTGTGGAATGAATGATAGAACTGTAAAGGCACCATTTGGCAACCATCATACGAATGACTGACTCAAGTAAAAATGATCAGTGACTGAAAAAACTGCTGGGTGAAAGTTTGACGAAGAACTGAACGTTTAAATAGTCTCAAAATGTGGCCCACACACACAAATGGAAAATAATAGCAACTCAACAGGTGAGAAACCTGGCAGACATCCCATTAACTAAGCCATCAAAGTTACATCTTCACCAGTAATGGACAAACAGCCATTACGTGCCTCCATGTCTCATGTGCCACCACGTCGCTTCTCTGAAACGTCTACCAAAAGTGTAAAACCTGAATCTAATGGTGAGAAAATGTCAGACCAACCAAAACAAAGGATACTCTTTCAAATAATCGGCCTACGCCTTTGAAAAATGTCAATGCTGTAAACCACAAAGACCCAAGAACTGCTCCAGATTAAACGAGACTAAAGAGACATGGCAACTGAATGTAATTCATGATAAAATGTGTTCCTTTTCTAGAAAAGGCATTATTGGGACAATTGGCAAACTCTGATCAAGGGTAAGATCACAATGTTGTTTCAGTGTTATTTTCGTGATTTTCATAACTGTACTGTACTGATCACTGAGGAAGGCTTTCTTATCTCTCCTTGCTGTTCTTTGGAACTCTGCATTCAGATGGGTATATCTTTCCTTTTCTCCTTTGCCTTTTGCTTCTCTTCTTTTCTCAGCTATTTGTAAGGCTTCCTCAGACAACCATTTTGCCTTTCTGCATTTCTTCTTGGGATGGTTTGGATCACTGACTCCTGTACAATGTCATGAACCTCTGTCCATAGTTCTTCAGGCACTCTGTCTATCAGA
>NW_011481962.1:15154-17761 GCF_000754665.1 Bison bison bison | reverse complement strand
AACCATTCAACTTCAGCTTCTTCGGCATTAGTGGTTGGGGAATAGACTTGGATTACTGTGATACTGAATGGCTTGCCTTGGAAATGAACAGAGATCATTCTGTCATTTTTGAGATTATACCTAAGTACTGCATTTCAGACTCTTTTGTTGACTATGAGGGCTATTCCATTTCTTCTAAGGGATTCTTGTCCACAGTAGTAGATAGAATAGTCACCTGAATTAAACTCACCTGTTGTGGTCCATTTTAGTTCACTGATTCCTAAAATGTCAATATTCACTCTTGCTATCTCCTATTTGACCAATTCCAATTTACCTTGATTCATGGACCTAGCATTGGAGAGACCAAGGGAACATTTCATGCAAAGATGGGCACAATAAAAGAGAGAAACGGTATGGACCTAACAGAAGCAGAAGATATTAAGACGAGGTAGCAAAAGCACACAGAAGAACTATACAAAAAAGATCTTAATGACCCGGATAACCACAAAAGTGTGATCACTCACCTAGATCCAGACATCCTAGAGTGCTAAGTCAAGTGGGCCTGAGGAAGCATTACTACCAACAAAGCTAGTGGAGGTGATGGAATTCCAGCTGACTTATTTCCAATCCTAAAAGATGATGCTGTTAAAGTGCTGCACTCAATATGCCAGCAAATTTGGAACCCTTGGCAGTGGCCACAGGACTGGAAAAGGTTAGTTTTCATTCCAATCCCACAGAAAAGCAATGCCAAAGAAAGTTCAGACTACCACACAATTGCACTCATCTCACACACTAGCAAAGTAATGCTCAAAATTCTCCAAGCCAGGCTTCAACAGTACATGAACTGAGAACTTCCAAATGTCCAAGCTGGATTTAGAAAAGGCAGATGAACCAGAGATCAAATTGCCAAAATCTTTTGGGTAATATAAAAAGCAAGAGAATTCCAGAAAAACATCTACTTCTGCTTCATTGGCTATACTAAAGCCTTTGACTGTGTGAATCACAACAAATTGTGGAAAATTATTAAAGTGATGGGAAAACCAGACCACCTTACCTGCCTCCTTAGAAATCTGTGTGCAAGTCAAGAATAAACAGTTAGAGCCATACATGGAACAATGGACTGGTTCAAAATTGGGAACGGAGTACATCAAGGCTGTATATTGTCACCCTGCTTATTTAATTTATATGCAGAGTACATCATGCGAAATGCCAGACTGGATGAAGCACAAGCTGGAATCAAGATTGCCGGGATAATATCAACAGCCTCAGATATGCAGATGACACCACCCTTATGTCTGAAAGTGAGGAGGAACTAAAGAGCCTCTTGATGAAAGTGAAAGAGGAGAGTGAAAAAACTGGCTTAAAACTCAGCATTCAAAATACAAAGATCATGGCATCTGATCCCATCACATCATCCAAATAGATGGGGAAACAATAGAAACAGTGACAGACTTTATTTTCTTGGACTCCAAAATCACTGCAGATGGTGACTGCAGCCATGAAAGTAAAAGACACTTGCTCCTTGGAATAAAAGCTATGATCAACCTAGATGGCATATTAAAAAGCAGAAACATTACTTTACTGACAAAGGTCTGTATACTCAAAGCTATGGTTTTTCCAGTCATCATGTACAGTTGCGAGAGTTGGACCATAATGAAAGCTGAGCACCAAAGACTTAATACTTTTGAACTGTGGTGCTGGAGAAGAGTCTTGAGAGTCCCTTGAACAGCAAGATCAAACCAGTCAATCTTAAAGGAAATCAGTCCTGAATAATTGTTGGAAGGACTGATGCTGAAGCTGAAGCTCCAATACTTTGGCCACCTGACGTGAAGAACTGACTCCTTGGAAAAGACCCTGATGCTGGGAAAGATTGAAGGCAGCTGGAGAAAGGGACGACAGAGGATGAGATGGTTGGATATCATCACAGACTCGATGGACATGAATTTGAGTAAATTCCAGGAGTTGGTGATAGACAGGGAGGCCTTGCGTGCTGCAGTCTGTGGGGTTGCAAAGAGTCGGATACGACTGAGCGACTGAACTGAACTGAACTGAACTGTGCTGAGATTGGAGAAAGTTTCTTGTTTTTAGGAAATACGCTCTGAAATATTTACAGATAAAGTAGCATCGTGTCTTAATTGATTTAAAAGATTCAGAAAATGTGTTATGAGTGTGTGTGTGTGTGTATATATAGATAAAAGTGACAACAATAAAGCAAACAGTAAAATGTCAACATTTGGGAAGTCTTTATGAAAGGTATAGAAAAAATCTATCTACTATTCTTTTTAACAACTATAGTGAGATATAAATCATATGCCATGCAATTTACCTATTGGGACTATGCTTAGGAGTGGAATTTCTGGATCATATGGCAACTCTATGTTCAACATTTTGAGAAACTATCAAACTTCTAAACCAGCTGTACCGCTTTACCTTTTTATCAGTGATGTATGAGAGTTTCAATTTCTCCACTTTCTCATCAACATGTTTTGTTCTTTTTTGCCACACTGAATGGCATTTGGGATCTTAGTTTCCCAACCAGCAATTACACCCATGTCCCCTGCAGTGGAAGCATGGAGTCTTAACCACTGAACCTCCAAGGAAGTCCCCGTTCATCTTTTTGATTCCAAG
>NW_011481962.1:14229-15054 GCF_000754665.1 Bison bison bison | reverse complement strand
CCACCAGGCTCCTCTGTCCATGGGATTCTCCAGGCAAGAATACTGGAGTGGGTGCCATTTCCTTCTCCAAGGGATCTTCCTGACCCAGGGATCAAACCCAGGTCTCCCACATTGCAGGCAGATGCTTTAAACTCTGAGCCACCGGGGAAGCCCACAGTACTACCACTTTAATATCAGTTCTTTGATCTGTGAACATAGGATGTCTTTCTACTTATTTAGATCTTCTTTATTGTCCTTTAACAACATACTGTTGTACAAGACTTGCCCTTCTTTTGTTAAATTTATTTCTAAGCATTTTATTCTTTTTGTGATTTATAAATAAACTGTTTTCTTAATTTCATTTGGATTGTTTGCTGCTGTATATTGAAACAATTGATTTTAGTACCTTGATCTTGTATCCTACAACTCGCTGAGCTCATTTATTCATTCAAATAGCTTTTTAGTGGATTCCTTATGATACAAAATCATGTCATCTGTGACTAGAGATAGTTTTACTTATTCCTTTCTAATCTGGATGCCTTGCATTTCTTTTTCTTGCCTATTGCCCTGGCTAGAAGCTCCAGCACAATGTTACCTGAAAGTGACAAGAGCCAACAACTTTGTCTTGTTCCTGATCTTAGGGGGAAAGTTTTCAGTCTTTCACCATAAAGTATAATGTTCAGTTCAGTTCAGTTTAGTTACTCAGTCGTGTCCGACTCTTTGCAACCCCATGAATTGCAGCACGCCAGGCCTCCCTGTCCATCATCAACTTCTGGAGTTCACCCAAACTCTTGTCCATCGAGTCGGTGATGCCACCCATCCATCTCATCCTCTGTCATCCCCTTC
>NW_011481962.1:13334-14129 GCF_000754665.1 Bison bison bison | reverse complement strand
TGATTCCAAGCATGCTAGTGGGTATGGAGTAGTATCTCATGATGTTTTGAAATTGCATCTTCCTGACAATTAATGGTGTTGGGCATCTTTCATGTGCTCATTGGCCACTTGTACATCATCTCTGGAGAAATATCTATTCAAATGCTTTGCCATTATTAGATTTGAATCTTTTGTCTTTTTATCATGAAGTTGTAAGGTTTCTTTTTATACTGTAGATACAAGCCCTCTGTCCAATATATGCCCCTGATCTATATCCCGTTTAATCCAATATATGATTTGTAAACATTTCCCCTCATTCTGTGGGTTGTGCTTTCACTTTCTTGGTAGTATCATTTGCAGCATAAAACTATTTAAATGAAGTGCAATTTATCTATTTTTATCTTTGGTCACTCCTGCTTTTGGTATCATATATAAGAAATCATTGCCTGATACAAGGTCATGAAGATTTACACCTATGTTTTCTTCTAGGAGATTTATAGTCTTGGCTCTCATAATCAGGTCTCTGATCCATTTTGAGTTACTTTTTGTGCATGGTGTGAGGTAGGAATCCAACTTTATTTTTTGGCAGGTGCATATCCAGTTGTCCCAGCACCATTTGTTGTAAGATCATTTTTTCTTCCATTGAATTGTCTTGGCTTCCTTTTCAAAAAATTTAATTCACCATAAATGTAAGGGCTTATTTCTGGACCTCAATTCTACTACATTAATTTATAAGTCTATCCTTATGCCAATACCATATAGTCTTGATTCCTGAAGCTTTGTTAGAAGTTTTGAAATAAGGAAGTGTGAGTCTTC
>NW_011481962.1:9203-11185 GCF_000754665.1 Bison bison bison | reverse complement strand
CATGAACATAGCATATATTTCTATTGTTACTTTTATCTTTCCTTCAATGTCTTCTCAAATGATTGTAAATTTCTAAATAATGGTCTTACATGTCATTTTTTGTATTTACTCCTACATAGATATTTTATGCTATTGTAAACATTATCTTTCTTTTATTTATAAATTCTGTCCCTGCTTATTTTTACTGATTTATATCCAGAAACTGTGCTAAATTTTCTTATTAATTTGAATAATTTATCTGCAGAATCTTCAAGCTTTTTACACAAACTATCATAGCATCTGCAAAGAATTTCTAAATCTTCTTTTTTAATTTGGATTGCCCTACGGCACTGGCCAGGAACTCAAGTACCATGTCAAATGGAATTAGCCAGTAGCGTTATCTTGTATCTGACCTCAAATGTAATGCTTTCAACATTTCACAATTCAGTAATTTGGTTTTTAGCTGTTTTACCCAGATATATCTAGGTGCATATTTCTCTTCATTTATTCTGCAAGTAGTTTCTAAGCTCTCTTTAATTTGTGGTTTGAGGTACCCCCCACAAGTTTTGGGAAAGTTCTCAGCCATTAGGTCTTTTAATGCTGGTCATGTCCCCTTCCTTCTCTCCTCTTCTAATCACCCATTTGTTTAGCTCTGTATCCTGTCTCTCTTTCCCTCTTTTTTTAGTTTCCATCTCTTTGTCTCTCCCTAGTTTATTCTGCATAGTTCCTTCTGACTTACCTTCCAGTCCACTGATACTCTCTTTAGCTGTACATAGTCTGCTCTTATGCCCATCCATTTGTTTATTACTTTTGGTTACTGTCATTTTTAGTTCTAGAATTTTTAAGTAGCTCTTTTTATAGCTCCAGTTCCTTGCCATAATTGTCAATATTGTCAATTATATCTTTGAACAGTGTATGCTTAGCTATTTTCAAGTTTATATTTGATCATTCAAATATCTGGAGTCACAATCCATGACGCCATGAAAACTGAAGTTCAAGGTCACCAGGATCCACAAATATTCTCAAGACTGGCTTCAGCATTCTGTTTCCCTCTCTGAGTTTCTGTCTTGATTGAATTTTTGGACTCTGGGATTCCTTACTCTTTTACCATCTAACTGGTTCATTTAAAAGGATGATTTTTTAGATCTTTTATTCAGTGACTTTAGTTATTTTCATCAGAAAGGTCACACAGAACATCTAGTTTATAATGCTGAAAAAAAAAACAGAAATCAACTTACACCTTTTTAAAAATCACAAACCTTGCATGTACTCTGTCATAAAAATGGCTTCCTTCTTGGTATTCTGATTGCAAAAATCTGGATAAATTCATCTAAGATAAATTTCTCTTTCTCTCATTCTTGTTTTTTTGTTAAGGGGTAGTAGTAGTAGTTTAGTCACTAAGTCATGTCCAGCTCTTGCGACCCCATGGACAGTAGCCCGCCAGGCTCCTCTGTCCATGGGATTCTCCAGGCAAGAATACTTAAGGGATAGCCTTGTGTTTTTCTTTAATAGATAGTTCTGCAATAATAATAATAATGATAATAAGAATGTCATAAAATGGCTGTCTCCACACTAGGTAATAACAGAGACCACATCAGTTAGCATTTAGGTTCAGTTACACATACAAGAAAAAACCTACTTGTGGCTTAACCAAGGAAGACATTTATTTGTTTTGTGCATTAATGAAGTCCAGAGGTAAAACACTCATGACTAGTATGGATATTTCACAAAATCACTAGCAATCAAGAATCCTTCCAGATCATTCCAACCCCCTGAAGTGTGGCCTTCATTGTCTTGATCCAACATGGCAGCCAGAGTGCCAGCCATAGCACCAGACAGAGATAAGGAAGAAAATAGAGAAAAGGGTGAACAAGGAGAATACCAGCACCTCTGAAAAGAATTTCCCAGAAGCAAAGCTAATTAATTAATTAATTTCATTGCCAAGAACTGGTCATGTGGCCACACTCAATTGTAAAAGAGGCTCAGAAGTGTAGGCTTATCCT
>NW_011481962.1:5421-6460 GCF_000754665.1 Bison bison bison | reverse complement strand
TTTTTTTTTTTTTTTTTTTTTTTTTAAAAGAGGGGGAAATTGACCATAAACTGAGGGCTGCAGCACGGGGGGCTTCCCTGGGAGATGGCAAAGAGAGACCCAGAGTGCCCACTGTGCTCAGGGACAGGGCCACCGGCAGCCAGATGGCCAGTCAGAGGACTCTGCCATGAGAGGTTTTCTTCAAGATGAAATCACTTGAATGCCTGGTGTGTTTGAACGTCTTGAGAGAACATTTACACACCGGGACGAGTCTTGGGTTGAATTAGTGATAAGTGCATGGGAAGCTAAGCAAACAGTCAGCCAGAGGACAATTATTAACTCCTGGGAAAACAAAATGCTGTGCAGAGGAGAAAAGTAACCATGGCTTGCTTGGCTTAACGGTGAATGGCATTTACGTGGCTGCATAATTTTCAAGGCTGGGGGGATCGGAGTGGGGGGTGGAGAGCTGAACCCTTGTCCTACAGAGAAGCTTGGAAGCACGGGATAGAGGGGTGAGGGGCTGCAAGGGCAGGGGTCAGGGGATCCTCGTGAGCCAAGGTTTGGGGGCAGGATGGAGGGAGGCCTTCAAGAAGGTTCTCAAGGTACAGTTGGGCCCGCTTCCCAAATGCTTCTTCCTTCCCCCCACCCTGGCCATCCCCGTGACCCACATAGCCCTTCACTCCCCACCCCCCAGCCCTCCAGATGGCCTGTCCTTGCTCCCCTGTGAGGCCAGACCCTCCACAGGGGCCCTGGGCCCCTCCCCGCTGGTCTGCTCTCTGTCACGCACTGAGCACGTGCCCAGCTGCAAACACAGCAGCCCCTCTGGGGACGAAACTCCCATCTGGCTACGTGCTGGACAGCGGCTAGGGTGGCCACCCCCCCGCAGAGCTGCCAGGAGGCCCCATCCTCCACCCTGGCTGGGAGGACCCAGGAACCCTCCAGCAAGTCACTGCCTTCGGAAGCGGAGAGGGTAACACACTGTGGGTCTGATGGGGTGAATGGTGCACCCCCCCACAACCCTGAGAGACAGGTCCACATCCTGGCCCTATGAATGTGGCCC
>NW_011481962.1:4895-5321 GCF_000754665.1 Bison bison bison | reverse complement strand
AATGTGGCCCGATTGGACAAAGATGTGATGAGATTAGGCTCTGGAGATGAGAACATTCTGGAAGGTCATTACCCCTTCGTGGGACCCTGAGGGCAGCCCCAGGACACTCCTCCGGGGGAGATGCGGATGTGGGAAAGAGCCCCTCTAAGCACCAGGAGAGTGATGGCTGATGCTCCTGACCATGGGCAACGGCTGGCGGCCATCACCTGGTGAGCATGCTGGACCCAGCAAGGTGCCCAGGTCATTCCCCCGACCATGAAGGTTGGGCAACTGGGACTCAGCACATGGGAACCCCTCCAGCCATCACCCCCCAGCCCCAAGCCTTCCGCCCATTTGATGGCCACTCACCCAGTGTCTACTGACACTGTTCTGGCCAAGGCCCTCCATGTCACCAAAGCTGGTGACTTCTGCCCTTTCCTTTCTTTC
>NW_011481962.1:0-1055 GCF_000754665.1 Bison bison bison | reverse complement strand
ATAAAAATAAACAAATTCATCTCAACAACAATAAAAACTTATCATGATAAAAGACCAGTCCACCAAGAAGACATAGCATTCCTATGTGTGCATGCACCAAACCACAGAGTTGCAAAATACGTGAGGCAAAAGTTGTTAGAACCAAAAAGAGGAACAGAGAAGTCCACAGTTACAGTTGGAGAGGTCAACACTCGTCTCTCAAAAACTGGCAAAAGAACGAGATAAAATCAACAAGGATGTAGAAGAACTCAACACCACCACCAATAAACCCTATGTAATAGACATTTATGGAGCACTCTACCCAATAATAGTTCAGTCGGTAAAGAAACTGCCTGCAGTGCGGGAGACCTGGGTTCGATTCCTGGGTCGGGAAGATCCCCTGGAGAAGAAAATGGCAATCCAGTCCAGTATTCTTGCCTAGAAAATCCCATGGACTGTAGCCCACCAGGCTCCTCTGTCCATGGGGTCGCAAGAGTCAGACACATCTTAGAGACTAAACCACCACCACACCACCACTACCCAATAATAGCAGATCCCCATTCCTTACAAACACCATGAAATATGTACCAAGACAGACCATATCCCAGGCCATAGAACAACCCAACAAACTGAAAAGAACTGGATCATGCAGAGTTTATTCCCCAATCACGATAGAATCAAACTAGAAATCAGTAACAGAAAGATAACAAAAAAGGATCTCCAGACACTAAGAAACTAAACACACATCTAAATAATCCATGTGGGGCAAAGATGAAGTCTAAAGAAAAAAATTTAAATACACTGAAATGAAAGAAAATAAAATTCCAATATAGCAAATTCTGTGAGAGGCAGCTAAAGCAGTGCTAAGGAGGGATATTTATAGCAAAAAAAAGAAGAAGAAGAAGAAGAAAGATTCTTTCTCTCCCTTAAAAGGAATCAATTTATCAGAGGTAGGACAGTGCACAGAGTAAGGATAGACAATTTGCCTTGATTCATTCAATCAACAGTATCTGTCAGGCCGAAACCTTCACAAATTAATCGTTTACAATAATTAAAATCTGTCTATATCAGGAAGC
>NW_011481961.1:8891-10683 GCF_000754665.1 Bison bison bison | reverse complement strand
AAACCGGAGTCTGCCTACTTTATTGCTTTGTGCTCTCACCTCTGATTTCACTGGGGGCTGTCCCCCACCACCATCTCGCTCTCTCTGTCAAAGAGTTACCTTACAGCTCCAATTCATAAAGTTCCTTGTCATTCTTCCCTGTAACTTCCAGCCGAGTCTCCATCTGGAGCGCGGAACCCACCACGCTTCCTAATTATGCCTGGGCTGCTGAGACCCACTCGAGAAGGTGTCTAGGGTGAGGCACCTTCCGCTCTTCGAGAGGGCGCCTGCGGCCTACGTAAGTGGTGCAAACTTCTTGTCTTGAAGTTTGATTGGTCTCCCGCGTAAACTAAGCTACTCAGTCTCTTTTATCCACCGAATTTTCCTACTGAGCTATCCTCATACTATTATTCTTGACATCTCTGATTAGCATATAAATAGTCGCCTAGGCCATCTCTCCTTCGAATACCCTGGATCAGCTGGGGCTGGTCCCCGGCAGGTGGCGCCCGAACAGGGACCTCAGGAGGCAGTACTCAAAGAGCTGAGCAGACACGAACCACGCAATCAGCAGGCTATAAGCAGGGAGCTGAGCAGTGATGAATCATGCTGCTCAACTGGCAATAATCAAGCAGGTGACCAGGCAGGAATCACGCAGCTCAGCTGGCAATTGTCAAGCAGATGAGCCGACAGGAATCACGCAGCTCAGCAGGCCCTGATCACGTGACTCTGCAGGCACTGATCACGCGGCTGATCAAGTACAGATCCCGTGACTGAGCATGTACTGATCAGGTGACTGCGCATGCACTGATGACGTGGCTGATTGGGCACTGATCACGTGGCTCATCATGCACTGATCCCGTGTTTATCAGGCAGTGATCAGTGACTGACAGGCGCTGATCATGGGACTGTGCACGCACTGATCCCGTGGCTGATCAGGAACTGACCACCTGACGGCGCATGCAGTGATCACGTGGCTGATCGTTCACTGATCACGTGTTTATCATACGGTGATCACGTGACTGAGAGGCGCTGATCACGTGACTGTGCAGTCAGTGATCACGTGGCTGATCATGCACTGATATCGTGACTCAGCATGCACTGACCATGTGCCCGGAGCCGGTGAGGCATTCCACTCTGGACAAAGGTCACGAGGAAGGAGACTCGGCATATGCAAAAGCGGGACCGAGCCTCAGGAGTCCACCCGGATTTTCTCGAGCAGCTCCCCCCCAAAATAACCAGAGTCTGCCTATTTATTGCTTTGTGCTCTCACCTCTGATTTCACTGGGGGCTGTCCCCCACCACCATCTCGCTCTCTCTATCAAAGAGGTACCTTACAGCTTCAATTCATAAAGTTCCTTGTCATTCTTCCCTGTAACTTCCAGCCGAGTCTCCATCTGGAGCTCGGAACCCACCACGCTTCCTAATTATGCCTGGGCTGCTAAGACCCACTCGAGAAGGTGTCTAGGGTGAGGCACCTTCCGCTCTTCGAGAGGGCGCCTGCGGCCTACGTAAGTGGTGCAAACTTCTTGTCTTGAAGTTTTCTTGGTCTCCCGCGTAAACCAAGCTACTCAGTCTCTTTTCTCCACCGAATTTTCCTACTGAGCTATCCTCATACTATTATTCTTGATATCTCTGATGAGCATATACATACTCGCCTAGGCCATCTCTCCTTCGAATACACTGGATCAGCTGGGGCTGGTCCCCGGCAGGTGGCGCCCGAACAGGGACCTCAGGAGGCAATACTCAAAGAGCTGAGCAGACACGAACCACGCAATCAGCAGGCTATAAGCAGGGAGCTGAGCAGTGACGAATC
>NW_011481961.1:4004-5385 GCF_000754665.1 Bison bison bison | reverse complement strand
TACTGGTCACATGATTGATCATGCACTTTTCACGTGGCTGATCGTTCACTGATGACGTGTTTATCATCCGGTGATCACGTGACTGAGAGGGGCTGATCACGTGACTGTGCAGTCAGTGATCACGTGGCTGTTCCTGCATTGATATGGTGACTGAGCAAGCACTGACCATGTGCCCGGAGCCGGTGAGGCATTCCACTCTGGACAAAGGTCATGAGGAAGGAGACTCGGCTTATGCAAATGCGGGACCGAGCCTCAGAAATCCACCCGGATATTCTCGAGCATCTCCCCCCCAAAATAACCAGAGTCTGCCTACTTTATTGCTTTGTGCTCTCACCTCTGATTTCACTGGGGGCTGTCCCCCACCACCATCTCGCTCTCTCTGTCAAAGAGTTACCTTACAGCTCCAATTCATAAAGTTCCTTGTCATTCTTCCCTGTAAATTCCAGCCGAATCTCCATCTGGAGCGGGGAACCCACCATGCTTCCTAATTATGCCTGGGCTGCTAAGACCCACTCGGGAAGGTGTCTAGGGTGAGGCACCTTCCGCTCTTCGAGAGGGCGCCTGCAGCCTACGTAAGTGCTGCAAACTTCTTGTCTTGAAGTTTGATTGGTCTTCCGCGTAAACTAAGCTACTCAGTCTCTTTTCTCCACCGAATTTTCCTACTGAGCTATCCTCATACTATTATTCTTGATATCTCTGATGAGCATATAAATAGTCGCCTAGGCCATCTCTCCTTCGAATACCCTGGATCAGCTGGGGCTGGTACCCGGCAGGTGGCGCCCGAACAGGGACCTCAGGAGGCAATACTCAAAGAGCTGAGCAGACACGAACCACGCAATCAGCAGGCTATAAGCAGGGAGCTGAGCAGTGACGAATCATGCTGCTCAACTGGCAATAATCAACCAGGTGACCAAGCAGGAATTCACGCAGCTCAGCTGGCAATTGTCAAGCAGATGAGCCAACAGGAATCATGCAGCTCAGCAGGACCTGATCACGTGACTCTGCAGGCACTGCTCACGCGGCTGATCAAGTACAGATATCGTGAATGAGCTAGCACTGATCAGGTGACTGCGCATGCACTGATGACGTGGCTGATCGGGCACTGATCACGTGGCTCATCATGCACTGATCACGTGTTTATCAGGCAGTGATCAGTGACTGACAGGCGCTGATCATGGGACTGTGCACGCACTGATCCCGTGGCTGATCAGGAACTGACCACCTGAAGCCGCATGCCGTCATCCCGTGGCTGATCGTTCACTGATCACGTGTTTATCATACGGTGATCACGTGACTGAGAGGCGCTGATTACGTGACTGCAGTCAGTGATCACGTGGCTGATCATGCACTGATATCGTGACTCAGCATGCACTGACCATGT
>NW_011481961.1:0-697 GCF_000754665.1 Bison bison bison | reverse complement strand
ATGCCGTGATCACGTGGCTGATCGTTCACTGATCACGTGTTTATCATACGGTGATCATGTGACTGAGAGGCGCTGATCACGTGACTGCAGTCAGTGATCACGTGGCTGATCATGCACTGATATCGTGACTCAGCATGCACTGACCATGTGCCCGGAGCCGGTGAGGCATTCCACTCTGGACAAAGGTCATGAGGAAGGAGACTCGGCATACGCAAATGCGGGACCGAGCCTCAGGAGTCCACCCGGATATTCTCGAGCAGCTCCCCCCTAAAATAACCAGAGTCTGCCTACTTTATTGCTTTGTGCTTTCACCTCTGATTTCACTGGGGGCTGTCCCCCATCACCATCTCGCTCTCTCTGTCAAAGAGTTACCTTACAGCTCCAATTCACAAAGTTCCTTGTCATTCTTCCCTGTAACTTCCAGCCGAGTCTCCATCTGGATCGCGGAACCCACCACCCTTCCTAATTATGCCTGGGCTGCTAAGACCCACTCGAGAAGGTGTCTAGGGTGAGGCACCTTCCGCTCTTCGAGAGGGCGCCTTCGGGCTACGTAAGTGGTGCAAACTTCTTGTCTTGAAGTTTTCTTGGTCTCCCACGTATACCAAGCTATTCAGTCTCTTTTCTCCAACGAATATTCCTACTGAGCTATCCTCATACTATTATTCTTGATATCTCTGATGAGCATATAAATAGTCGC
>NW_011481960.1:13455-15850 GCF_000754665.1 Bison bison bison | reverse complement strand
GCTGGGTCTAGAAACAGATATGAGTGGCAGGTACATATATGAGGAAGCTGTGAGAAGCAAGTAGGTTCCATATTAGGATGAACTCAGCCCCAAACTCTTGGAGATGCTGGCAAGTCTTTGCCATCCAGCTCCTGATGCTGAGGGGTAGGGTGTCCTACTCACCAAGTTGGACTGGGGTCAATTCTTAAGACAAAAAGCATACGTCTGTGTCGTGGCAACCGTTTGAAGGTCTTAGATTATACAAGTGAACATCTGATTGGCACGTTCCATTGCTTGTTCTGTAGATTCAGGAATATCCAAGGGTTCCTGGGGGTCAAAAATTCTTCTTTTTGCACGGTGATTTTACAGGTCTATCAGATGATGGTGATCCGAATCGCATAGAAGAGTTCAAAAACGTGGTGAGAGAAAAAGGGATTCCAGAAGAAAATATCCGGAATTTCATCTACAATGGTAACGGAATTATACTTTTTTCCCCTACCATACCATTCACCTGGTATGTAAATATCAGGAAACAAATCAACTTATTCAAAATGTCTTCTTGCACAAGAAATCTCTTTTAAGATCCATTATTTTAAAAAAATGAAGAAAGAACGAAACGTTGGCGATGCTGGGAATGTTAGTAATCGGTGGCTGTTTTATTTCTCCAATTTTGTTTTTCCCCAGACAACTGTCCACGGGAGTGAGAAGCTGTGACTCTGACTCCTTTGTAAGTAAACGTGGTCCGTTATTAACAGTGACTCCTCCAGATGAAGCAATAAGGACACACTGTTATTTAATGTGCGTGAAATGTTTGTCCCAACAATTTAAACATGTCAAAAACGAATTTTTTTGTTCCGTAATTTTGCTGCTCTTGAGCCATATTAAATTGCAAACAGTTTGGTTTATTAACGCTGAGCAGCTGTGGTGAGAAAGTCTTCTCCTGCAGGAATTTTGCAGACCAGAATCATCAGAGAGAAGCAGGAATCCACATGAGTAGGTGGAAACTGTTAGTGTTCCCAATCCGTCCTGAACTTGCAGTTGTCCCCACACAAACCTCCTCTGGGAGAATCGGTATTAAAGAAAGCCCTGCTCGAAGCAGGGCTTCCCTGATAACTCAGTTGGTATAGAATCTGGCTGCAATGCAGGAGAACCCGGTTCAAATCCTGAGTCACGAAGATCTGCTGGAGACGAGAAAGGCTACCCACTCCAGTATTCTTGGGCTTCCCTTGTGGCTCAGCTGGGGAGACCTGGGTTTGATTCCTGGGTTGGGAAGATGCCTTGGAAAAGGGAAAAGTTTCTCCAGTATTCTTGCCTGGAGCATCTCCATGGACAGAGGAACCTGGTGGGCTCTAGTGCATGGGGTCATGAAGAGTTGGACACGACTGAGTAACTTTCACTTTCGCATAGATACCACTTCTGCTTGGATTCTGAAACACGACATGGATGAACTTTTTTACCAAACAGAAACAGACTCACAGACATGGAGAACAGACTTGTGGTTGCCAAGTGGGAGGGGGTTGGGAAGAGAAGGACTAGGAGACTTGAGGTTGAAAAGTGAAAGTGAAAGAAAGGTTTGTTGCTCAGTCATGTTGGGCTTTCTGCGACCCCATGGTACTTAGCCCTCCAAGCTCCTCTGTCCATGGGATTCTCCAGGCAAAAATCCTGGCGTGGGTCCATTCCCTTCTATACAGGATCTTACGAACACAGGGTTCAAACCTGGGGTCCCCTGACTTGCAGGCAGATCCGTAACGTCTGAGAAGTTTGGGGTTAGTAGATGGAAACTATTATATACAGGATGGATAGAGAACAGGGTCCAACTGCATAGCACAGTGGACTATACTCAATACTCTATAAAACCTAAATGGGAAAAGAATCTGAAAGAGAATAGATACTAACCTTGTATGTATAATCACTTGGCTGTACACCTGAAATTAATGCAATGTTGATAACCAGCTGTGCTCTAATACTAAAAAAAGTAAAAAAAAAAAAAAAATTCTTAAGGACCCAAAAGACAAAAGTTGCAGGGTTAGAGTTGTCTGCTCCAAATACAGAGCCTGAACATCTTTAGATGAAGCACCACCATGTACATGCATTGTGAAATCATAACTCATAGAATCAATCTGAAATGGGAAATCTCCAACCATATGTACATCCTGGGGACAATTCCACAGGGAACCTGCCGTCACAGAAATGTGCAGTGTTGAGGTCCACCTGGAATTGGATATTGGATCAGCTACCAACTCCCTGTTCCCTGGATAGCCTACTGAGGCTCACCCCTGTCAACCGTCACACAGTTGACTCAACTAAACCTTTGGTTCTCTTTTATTCACCTATATAAAGAGTCACTGAGACCAGGCACGTCCTCTTGTCCATGGAATCAAGATCAACAACACGAAGACGACTTTCCTGGTTCCTG
>NW_011481960.1:8329-11026 GCF_000754665.1 Bison bison bison | reverse complement strand
ACCATTTCTGTCCTTTATCGAGCCCATCTTTGCATGAAATATTCCCTTGCTATCTCTAATTTTCTTGAACAGATCTCTAGTCTTTCCCATTCTATTGTTTTCCTCTATTTCTTTGCATTGATCACTCAGGAAGGCTTTTTATCACTCCTTGCTATTCTTTGGAACTCTGCATTCAGATGCTTATATCTTTCCTTTTCTCCTTTGCTTTTCTCGTCTCTTCTTTTCACAGCTATTTGTAAGGCGTCCTCAGATAGCCATTTTGCTTTTTTCACTTCTTTTTCTTGGGGATGGTCTTGAACTCTGTCTGGCATATAATGTCATGAACCTCTGTCCATTGTTATTCAGGCACTCTGTCTATCAGATCTAGTCCCTTAAATCTATTTCTCACTTCCACTGTATAGTCGTTAGGGATTTGATTTAGGTCATATCTGAATGGTCTAGTGGTTTCCCTACTTTCTTCATTTTAAGTCTCAATTTTGTAATAAAGAATTCATGATCTGAGCCTCAGTGAGCTCACAGTCTTGATTTATTTATTTATTTATTTATTTTTGCTACTGCATAGAGTTTCTCTATCTTTGGCCTCAAAGAATATAATCAGTCTGATTTCGGTGTTGACCATCTGATTATGTCCATGTGTAGAGTCTTCTCATGTTGTTGTAAGAGGGTGTTTTCTACGACCAGTGCATTCTCTTGGCAGAACTCCATTAACTTTTCCTTGCTTCATTCTGTACTCCAAGGCCAAATTTGCCTGTTACCCCAGGTGTTTCGTGACTTTCTACTTTGCCTTCCAGGCTCTACAATGAAAAGGACATCTTTTTACGGTGTTAGTTCCAGAAAGTCTTGTAGGTCTTCACGGAACTGTTCAACTTCAGCTTCTTCTGCATTACTGGTCTGGGCATAGACTTGGATTACTGTGATATTGAATAGTTTGTCGTGGAAATGAACAGAGATCATTCTGTCATTTTTGAGACTGCATCCAAGTACTGCATTTCATATTCTTGTTGACTATGATGGCTGCTCCTTTTCTTCTAAGGGATTTTTGCCCACAGTAGTAGATATCATGGTCATCTGAGTTAAATTCACTCAATCCAGTCTATTTTAGTTTGCTGGTTCCTAAATTGTCGACCTTCACTCTTGCCACCTCCTGTTTGATCACTTCCAATGTACCTGATTCGTGGAACTATCATTCCAGGTTCCTATGCAATATTGCTCTTTACATCATTGGACATTGTAAGTATCACCAGTCACATCTACAACAGGGTGCTGTTTTTGCTTTGGCTCCATCTCTTTATTCTTTCTGCAGTTATTTCTCCACTGAAATCCAGTAGTATATTGGGCACCTACTGACCTGGGGAGTTGATCTTTCAGTGCTGTATCTTTTTGCCTTTTCATACTGCTCATGGAGTTCTCTAGGCAGGAATACGGGGGTGGTTTGCCATTCCCTTCCGAGTGGACCACATTTTGTCTTATCTCTCCACCATGACCTGTCCATCTTGGGTGGCCCTACACTGCAGGGCTTATTGTTTCATTGAGTTAGACAAGGCTGTGGTCCATGAGATTAGATTGTTTAGTTTTCTATGGTTGTGGTTTTTAGTCTATCTGCCTTCTGATGGAGAAGTATCAGAGGCTTATCCTGAAGGGATAGACTCACTGAGGCTAATAGCAGGTCTTGTTCTGATCCTATTTAGTCCTGAGGTCCTGTTTAGTAAATCTTTAATCCAATTTTCTGTTGATGGGTGGAGATGTCTTCCTTCCCTGATATTTACCTGGGGCCAAACTAAGGTGGAAGTAATGAAGATAATGATGACCTCCCTCAAAAGATCCCATGCATGTAATGCTAGAGTCCCTGTGTTTAACCATGTAGCAGGCCTCCACCAACCCACACCTTCACCTGCCAGAGACTCCCTACATTCGTGGGCAAGTCCAGAACAGTCTCCTGTGGTGTCACTGTTCCTTTCTCCTGGGTCCTGGTGCACCAAGTACTGTTGTGCACTACAGGAATCTATTTCCAAGTCCTGTGTAAGTTCTGGCAACTCTATGATGGGGTTAACGGAGACCTCCTCTAAGAGGACTTATGCCTTACCCACACTCAGAGCCCCTGTGCCTTGACACTCCCAGAATGATCCTTCTGATGAAGCCGAATGGTCACTGCCCTCTTTATCCACAAGATTGTGGAATGGACTTTGACAAGAGGGAATGGGAGTGAAGAACCAAAGGTGACTCCGTGTTGGAACTGTTTCTTTGACTTGCTTGTTGTTGCCATTGTTATTATAATCATACATCATGGCCTGCCTCAGAAGACCCTACCCTTCAGCCTGACTGCTAACGTGCCTTTTCTCAGCTCACAGGGAGATAAACTGACCCTGCCCAGCTATGAAAAGAAGAAATTAACACACACATTCCAAAGGCTGGCCCACTGAGATGTACTGCAAGACCGAAAATCCTTTGTACTTTAGCTCCTCACTGTCTCTAGCTCTCTGTTCTGCCTTTTGACTTTAGTTTGTCATCACTTCTCTCCCTCTGGCTCTATAAAAGAACCTGGCCTCCAGACCCTGACGAGATGGTTACCTTGAGACATTAGTCTGCCATCTTCTCAGCCGACTGTCCAAAGAAAGTCATATTCCTTGCCTCCCCACCTTTCTCGGATTCACTGGTCTGTCAGTTGCACAACTAAAGAGTCCATATGCCATAACTAAA
>NW_011481960.1:4537-6025 GCF_000754665.1 Bison bison bison | reverse complement strand
AAATGGGTAAAAGGGTGTCTGGAGAGAAATCACTGAAAATAAACTACTGATGTGCCTTCTTCAGGTGACTTTAAGCAGCATTTTACCAGATCGTCCTCTTAGTACTTAGGAGGAAAAAGCCCACATTGGGGCAGGAGAAGGTGATAAATGCTTTGTGCTGACCTGCTCCCCACCTCAGAATAAAAGGATTCTTCCAAGGGTCTCTGAGGAAAGAGTGTTCCCTTGGCTAAACCACACAGTCAATCTTTACTTTTAAAAGATAAATGTTACACTATCTCCTCCACGTTAACTGAACCATGCAGAAGTGAGGGTTATGTATCTTGGACAGCTCATCTCATTTTGCATCTCATGATAAACAGGAAAATAAATAATTGTCCCCTTGCAATACTGGATGTGCTGCAATTTCTCACTTTAAAGGTCAAATGCCCACATCCACATATGCTTCTCTTAAAACAAATATCATTATTAAATGACAGAATGCCAGAAAAGTTTATCTCTGCCAACCAGGATACTGAAGGTGCCTTCCGTTGTAACTGTGATCATATGAGGAACAACCATTGGTTCATGTTGTGTCACACCAACACATGCAGGCTATAAAAGTGGCAGCGATTTTGCATCCTCTCCAACCACTGGGACACCTTCAGCTTCTATGGAATAAGGGTCTTGAGAGTCAACAAGATGGAGGTTTTGCTGTTCAGTCTTGTCCTTGGTCTGCTTTCTGCCAGTCAAGGTGAAGCTCAGGGAGATGCCTCACAGGTACCAAGGGCATTTGAACGGTTGTCCAGGCTTGGGAGGAGATCTTAGCGAGTATCGATGTGAGTGTCCTTTTAGAGGTTTGGTCATGTGGACTGCTAGTCTAGCCATTTCTCTGCAACTGAAAAATTGCTCCATTCACTGGAGCAATTCACTCTACACCTGCTGTTTGTGATGTCTGTATCATCTCTACCATCCATTCATTGGCTCTCATGTATGTTCACTACTCTTGTAAAACGGAAGGAAGATCACCCAGCTGTTGGATTAGGGCTCTTGCATTTGACAAGATAGCTCAAGCTATCTTTGTAATACCTCAATTATTTCCTTTATCTAACATAAGTTTTCACAAGATTTTATGCCTAGGGCTGTGTTCATAAAGATAGGTAACTTCTGCTAAGTGAAAGGGCAGGGAAACTCCTGAAGGATGATGTTGGGCAGAATTTACAGAGATGGACTAAGATTTCTGAAGGGAATTTACTTTTAGTTCACAGGAAGATGGTTAACCTATTACACGGCAGCCAATAACATAGAGAAGATCACTGAGGGTGCGCCATTCCACGCTTTCATGCGTTACATTGAGTTTGATGAAGAAAATGGCACAATACTGATGCACTTTTATGTCAAGTAAGTAAAAATCACCCAAAAGGAAAACACCTGTAAACCCCAGCCTGAGGGAGGGTGTCTCTTCCCTGTCTGCAGGGAGCTGTCTGGGTGGTAGAAGAAGACTCCCTGAGC
>NW_011481960.1:0-765 GCF_000754665.1 Bison bison bison | reverse complement strand
CAGATGAACTGGATCAAATTGTCAACATTCACTGGGTCATGGAGAAAACAAGGCAATTCTGGAAAAAAAAACAATTTTTTTTCTGCTTCCTTGACTATGGTAAAGCTTTTGACTGTGTGCATCACAACAAAGTGTAGAAAATTCTAAAAGATATGGGAATACCAGATTGCCTTACCTGGCTCCAGAGAAAGCTGTATGTGGATCAGTCAGCAACAGTGAGAACTGGACGTGGAACAACAGACTGGTTCCAAATTGGGAAAAGAGTACAAGATATCCTCATGCAGCTTCTATAACTTACATGCAGAGCACATCATGCTAAACACCAGACTGGATGAAGACAAGCTGGAATCAAGATTGCTGGCAGAAATATCAACAGCATCAGATACACAGATGATACCACTTTAATGGAGAAAGTGAGGAGGAACTAAAGAGTCTCATGATGACAGTGAAAGAGGAGACCGAAAAAGCTCGTCTGAAACTCAACATTCAAAAACACGAAGATCATGGCATCTGGTCCCCTCACTTTACAGCAAATAGAAAGTGGAAAGAGTGGAAGCAGTGACAGGTTTTATCTTCTTGGGCTCCAAAATCACTGCGGATTGTGACTGCATCCACAAAAATTAAAGGTAATTTGTATTTGGAAGGTAAGCTATGACAACTCAAGAAACCTTATTAAAATGCAAAGACATCACTTTGCCAACAAAGATCCATTTACTCAACAGTATTTTTTTTTCCCTAGTTATGTATGGATTTGAGAGTTGGACC
>NW_011481959.1:16682-17431 GCF_000754665.1 Bison bison bison | reverse complement strand
CAGGCGGGTGATGGTGGAGAGATCTGACCAAACGTGGTCCACTGGAGAAGGGAATGGCCAACCACTTCAGTATTCTTGCCTTGAGAACCCCATTAATAGTATGAAAAGGCAAAAGGATAGGACACTGAAAGGTGAACTCCCCAGGTTGGCAGGTGCCCTATATGCTACTGGAGATCAGTGGAGAAATAACTCCAGGAAGAATGAAGAGACAGATCGAGAACAAAAACAACACACAGTTGTGGATGTGATGGGTGACAGAAGTAAAGCCTGATGCTGTAAAGAGCAATATTGCATAGGAACCTGGAATGTCAGGTCCATGAATCAAGGCAAATTGGAAGTGGTCAAACAGGAGATGGCAAGAGTGAACGTCAACATAGGAATCAGCAAGCTAAAATGGACTGGAATGGGTGAATTTAACTAAGATGACCATGAATCCTACTGGTGATTCTTGCCTACTACTGTGGGCAAGAATCCCTTAGAAGAAATGGAGTAGCCATCACAGTCAACAAAAGAGTCCAAAATGCAGTACTTGGATGCAATCTCAAAAACGACAGAATGATCTCTGTTCGTTTCCAAGGCAAACCATTCAGTATCACAATAATCCAAGTCTATGCTGGGACCAGTCATGCTGAAGAAGCTGAAGTTGAACGATTCTATGAAGACCTACAAGACCTTCTAGAACTAACACCCCCAAAAGATATCCTTTTCATTATAGGGGACTGGAATGCAAAAGTAGGAAGGTAAGAAAT
>NW_011481959.1:10132-13796 GCF_000754665.1 Bison bison bison | reverse complement strand
CTATGGTTTTTTCCAGTAGTCATGTATGGATGTGAGAGTTGGATTATAAAGAAAGCTGAGAGCCGAAGAATTGATGCTTTTGAACCGTGGTGTTGGAGAAGACTCTTGAGAGTCCCTTGGATTGCAAGGAGATCCAACCAGTCCATCCTAAAGGAAATCAATCCTGAATATTCATTGGAAGGACTGATGCTGAAGCTGTAACTCCAGTACTTTGGCCACTTGATGCGAAGAACTGACTCATTTGAAAAGACCCTGATTCTGGGAAAGATTTAGTGTAGGAGGAGAAGGGGACGACAAAGGTGGGATGAGATGGTTGGATGGCATCTTGGACTCAATGGACTTGAGTAAACTCCGGGAGAGTTGGTGGTGGACAACTCTTGTAGCCACACGTTCTGGGAAACAAACTCACTCAGAAGGACAACGCAGATAGTGGAGTGCAGTTTATTACACGGGCGGGCCCAAGGCAGATTCTCCTCTTAGCCAAGGACCCTGACCAGTTTTTGTGAAAACCTTATTATATACCCTAAGTGTACTTGCTCAAACCCACCTCCCCAAATTCCTTGAAACTAGTCTGGACAAGGTAAAAGAGAGATACAATCAAAGTTAACCTGTGATTCATGTGTCACAAGACTAGATAAACAGTGGATATTTATCAATAGGCCTGTGGTCATATCCCGATAAACATAATGGAATTTACCACTTTGTTCTGTTACAGAGATAATTAGCATATTCTTTTAGGCAACGGAGAGTCCAAGTACAAGTCCTGAGGCTCTTTTATCCAGGGGTCTGGTTTTCCATTGGTATGCCATTTCTGTAGACACCGGGCACAAAGTTCAGAGTCCATTGGGAGGGTGACCATGTGTGTAGCCTAATGTTCGCAGCCTGGCCTAAGATGGAGTCCAGCTCTGTCTGTTTCCTCCTTCAGCTGAATCAATTTATATTCCCACCAACAGTGCAAGAGGGTTACTTTTTCTCCACACCCTCTCTAGCATTTATTTTTTGTAGGTTTTTTGATGATTACCATTCTGACTGGTGTGAGTTGATAACCTCATTGTAGTTTTGGTTTGCATTTCTCTAATAATAAGTGGTGTTGAATATTTTTTTTTCATGTATTTATTAGCCATAATAAATGGCTTCTTTGGAGAAATGCTTGTTTAGGTCATCTGCCCACTTTTTGAGTGGGTTGTTTGTTTTTCTGATATTGAGCTGCCTGAACTGATTGTCTGTTTTGGAGATTAATCTTTTGTCAAGAGGCCAGAGGAGTGGAGATGGGAAGCAAGATGCTATAAATGCCCCAAAACCCACCTTAAATTTGTGGCAGAGGACTGATGACCATGAAAGTGACCTTTGCTTCCTGCTCAATTCAGTCAGTAGTTTGGAAATGCACCATCGGTGCCTCCCTTAGGTGACATAGAAACCCTGGGCCTCCAAGCTCATTTAGTGAGAGAAGAGTGTAGGGATACAAGGCCAGGAAACAGGTCCGAAGGGGTTGATTCCCACCCTGTGTCCTGGACCAACCTCCAGGGGAGGTCATTTCAGCTGAGAGGCTAAGTCCTTCTGCACACAGGGGTAGAATAGAGTAGAGAAGTGGGGTCATGGGTGAGGAAACCAAGCAGCCTCCCCCAAGAGAGGCCTTAGCTTAGTGTTGGCTCCAGAGACAGTGAGGTCAGTCATTGCAGTGTCTTCTATGAGCAGCCATTCTAATTAATATCTACTTCCTCCAGATTCCCACTGCTTTCATTTTTCTCCCATTCCCCAGCAAGAGTAAATGAAAGTCTGAGCATTGGTACCCACCAACCCAGTCAGACAAATGCTGCAGAGCTGGATGGGCCTCCTACTTGGGGAACTGTGTGACAGAAGCAGCTTCTTATAATTCTCCACAGGTGTGAGAACAGGAAAGCTATCTTCTTGTTTCATAGAAGCTATCCAAGGACTGTATTGATGTTCTTTCTGCATTTTTGCATTTCCAGAGAAGACCTCCAGAAGAACTGAAGGGACAGAATAAGCCTGACACCTACTTTGGTCAGATACCTCAGACTTCTAACTCGACTTAGCAAAAAACTAACTGAATATTGCTAGAAAGTGCCTATCTTCCTTCTCCATTTCTACTGGAACTTCCTTCACTCAGACTATCTCCAGGACAGACTGTGTGCTCAGGAAGCTGGCTTCCCACAGTAAGGGTGTTGTCTCACTTTCAGGAAAGTGTGCAGCTTCTAGGAATGCTGAGCTGAGAGATGGAGCCCAGTGCACACATATGAACTTCAGCTACTCTGACTTCCAAGTTCTATGGTGCTTTGGTCTGTACCCCATCCCAAACTCCTATATTCTTGGTTTTCTAAACATGAAGAGGAATTGGTGAATCTGACAGTCTGCTGTAAGATTCTAAGTTATATCCCAGACCAGGGTATCTGCTTCCTAGTGGAAGCCTCAGGACCTATTTTTAAACTCCATAGACTTTGCTGACCTTTGATAAAAGTGTTGGCAGCTACATTACAATAAATGCCTCCAAAGGAACATTTAAGAGTAGATGAAAGGTCTGTGATATGCTGTAATACCTTTTACCATCAAAATTGTGTGGACCTTGTAGAGGTTGATGGCAATTAGTGAAATGTCAAAATATAGGACACAATAGAGGAAAGTGATTTTTAGAAATATGCTTCACTGTGTTCAAAACTGGACTTATCTACCCAGTTCCCACGCTGAGTGACACAGATTCCTGTCATTCTCAGGTGCCTGGCTCTCTGTTTTCTCCCTGCGATTGGGTGCAACACTCCAAGAGCCATTTCCAGATCAAGAGCTCTTCTTCTCCTTCTGTGTGGCCATTCAATCCAGTGTGGATACCCTAGCGCTGTCAAAGGGAGAATGGGGATCTGAGTCTAAGCAAAAGCGAGAAGGTAGGATGAATAACACAAGTTATGTGGAGAAGTATATTGAGGTGTGTTATTGAAACCACATTTCCCTGCCTGTTTCAGAAAATCAATATAAAAAAAAAAAGACTTATGCAGAACACTGACTGGGTATGTAAATTACTGATTAACATTCTACTTAAAACATAGGTACCAGAAAAAATCAGGAGCATGTGTAGTAGAATATTTCTTTATTGTTGTGAAAGAGATGATTTGACTTTCTAGGGAGATACATGTTCAGGTTTGATGTCCTGAACAATCCTCATGTAGTTTAGCTCTTATAGTGATGTTTATTTTCCAATTAGATGGGCTCTTTGTTTTCAAGATACAATTTAAAAAGTCTTAATGTTTAGCTCTTATAGTGTTTAATGTTTAGCTCTTATAGTGATGTTTATTTTCCAATTAGATGGGCTCTTTGTTTATCAAGATACAATTTAAAAAGTCATAAACTAAGAGATTAAGAGAAAAAATCAGTTACCAGTGGGAAAGGCATCATCCCACTGGATTCATGTTGGCCATCCTATGGGAACTCTGATTCATTCACCAAGGATCCATTTGTTTCCAGGTAACTAAAGAAACAACACAAGAATGGAGCCTTGGAACTCCACCCTAGGAAGTGGCTTCATATTGATGGGGATTCTGAACGACAGTGGGTCTCCTGAGCTGCTCTGCGCTACAATCACAGTCCTGTACATGCTGGCCCTCACCAGCAATGGTCTGCTGCTCCTGGCCATCACAATGGATGCCCGGCTCCATGT
>NW_011481959.1:5528-8658 GCF_000754665.1 Bison bison bison | reverse complement strand
CTTACTATGGTAGGTCAAATTTTTAGAAGTGAAATTACTGGATATAGGCAAAAAAAAAAAAAAAAATTAATTCTTTACAAAGAGCCAGAGCTGACTGCTTCTGAGAAAGCTGGAAACTGTTTGCATACTGGCTAGCATTATGTGGGAGTGCCTGCCTCACTGTACTCTTTCTAGGGCTATCTCATTATATGAACTATTTGCTAATTTATTAAACATATCAATGAAAATGTAACAGATGTTTTCATTTATATTACTTACTTGGTTTTATTTTAACTCTTTATTTTAGCTCTTTATAGACAAAGGTCCCCAACAATTTGACAGTTATTCATGTTCCAACATTTATTTTTAGTTTATTACTGAGGTTTAAAATTAGATATGTAGTGGAGTCTGTTGGATAGAGAAGTGCTACAATATTTATGTAGTTTCATATATTCATATTTTCCTTTGTATTTTTAAGGTAATTGTGCCATTACAATTCCCATTGTTTGTTCAGAGAAATTTGCATATTTCTCTTAGATCTCTTTAATAATCTCACAAGTGACATTAGCTTTAATTTCTCTGCAGTTATTTTGGTACATGATGGATGGTGAAACTTTAAGTTAATATGTTTCTAAATAGCTGATTTTACTTTTAGCTTCCTTAATAACTTTCTCCTATCATGGATCTTCTCACTATTATTTACAACCCCTTGACTATAAACTCTCTTTTTAGAAGTAGAGCAGTAGGGAGTATTTCTGGGTATGTTCTCTAGTTTCTGTGTTTTGTAAGGGGTATCCTTTCTCGTATTTCCTCATATTTCTTAAAGTTTTATCATCTGTTTATTCCTCCTGATGAACTTTTGAGTCATCTGCTAAATGTCTAAAAAATCCTATATTAATTGCAATTGCATGTAACTCACACACTGATTTGGAAATAATGTCTTTTTGCAATACTCAGTCTTAAATTCCAGGGACATAGTATCCTATTGCCCTACCCTAATAAATCTGTTATTCTTTTAAAAAATGCCCTTGACTCTTAGCTTATGACTTTGCATCACTGAGAAAAGAGAAGGCGTCATATAGGACTCCCTCACCTTCCAATACCACACTCACCAGCCCGTCTGCACATAGTGTTTTTTCTTTCAGAAGAGCCCATCACATTCTCTAGGTCCATCAACATTGCTATACAAGTGGTAGAATTGCTTTTTTTTATGACTAATATTCCACTGTCAAATAAAAAAGAGGCCATCAGTGGCCAGATCCTCCAATAGTACTCTTCAGCCAGGCTCTCTCACTTCTCAAAGATACTGGTCTTGGAATTTCCTGCTTCCCTCTGTATCATCTTCCTCCTTACAAGAACATTTACTACAGGTTAAACACATGCTCCAGTATCTCCCATCTTAAAGAGGCTCCCCCTTCCATTTCTCAGAGCAAATAGTCTTGAAAGACTTAACTGTACCTATAGCTTCTGATGCTTTTCTACCATTCACGATTCATGCCACCATAATCAGGCTGCCCTCACTCAATCCCTCAGCACTAGAGTAGAGCTTGTCAAACAGTGACAGAGGTGTGTGACTTATCTGTCTGACAAAGAAATGACTGTTCATATATTTTATAAAATGTGAATTTTAATACTATTACTAACGATTACCAATGAGCCTAAAAGGGCATAGTGATTAACAGCTACATTCCATAGAAGATACAATAAATCTTTATAATCTACATATCTCAGAAAGACTTTTAATAATTTTAAGAATATTTCCAGAATTGCTAAATAGTCAGGATTTAACTCATTAATTTTCAGTTTCCAACTCTGTGTGTGTGTGTGTGTGTCCCCAAATGACTTTCTGTCTTGAATTGCACATCCTTGTTTACTTGCTTAAATGACCCTGCTCATTACCCCAAACTCTTCTTTTTTCTTCAAATGCTAATACCAGGATGATTGCTTTACAATGTTGTGTTGATTTCTGCCATACGTCAGCATGAGTCAGCCATAGATTTACATACGTCCCTTCCCTCTTGCCACCTGCCACCCCATCCCATCCCTCTAGGTTGTCACAGAACACTGGACTGAACTCCCTGTGTCATACAGCAAATTCCCACTGGCTGTCTATTTTACCTGTGGTAATGTATGTTTCGGACTTCCGAAATGTGTGTTTCAATACTACTCTCTCAACTCGTCCTACCCTCTCCTTCCCCCACTGTGCTCTATGTCTGCATCTCTATTACTGCCCTACAAATATTAATAGGTTCATTGGTACCATTTTTCTAGATACCATATTTGTGTTCATATACATCATTTGTTTTTCTCTTTCTGACTTACTTCACTCTGTATAACAGGCTCCAGGTTCATCCATCTCACTAGAACTGACTCAAATTCCTGTGTATGGCTAATATTTCACTGTATTAGTATATAAGTACTGCACCTTCTTTATCCATTCATCTGTCAGTGGACATGTAGGTTGCTTCCATGTCCTGGCAGTTGTGAATAGTATTGCAATGAACAAAAATTTTGAACACTTCATGAATCTTTTGTCATCCTTGCACAGGGGCCACACTAATCTTTTCTGTATTGTTCCAATTTCAGTATATGTGCTGCCAAAGTAAGCACTTTTCTTCACTTTTAATCAGAATTTAAAGACTCTATATTTTATTGCTTAACAGAATGAAAAATGAGAATAAAATTGGGAATGAAATGGATTAGTTACAATGGAAAACAGTTCCTTATCAACTTAATGCACTTATCATAAGTGAGCAAGCTCACTACAAGGTACTTACCCAAGTGGATAGCAACTTATGTTTACTCAAAAACCTACATGTGAATATTTAGAATGACTTTTTCCACAAACAACAGAAACTGGAAACAACACGAATGTCCTTTAACTGGTGAATGGATAAACAAATTATGATACACCCAGATGACTGAACACTGCTCAGCAAAAAGTGGTAACAGAATAATAGCAGAATTTAGATGAATCTCAAACATATTATGTTAAGTGAAAGGAGCTAGACTCAAAATATCTGAAACCATTCATATAACATGCAGAAAAATATGAAAATAAGAACAACAGTAAACAAATCAGAGAGTTAGCAAGAGTTTGGGTGAGGGTGGGATATGAATACCAAAGGGCAACAGAGAATTTGGGGAGTCA
>NW_011481959.1:0-2640 GCF_000754665.1 Bison bison bison | reverse complement strand
TGAGGACTGACAGAAGATTCTATGCTACATCCCAGGCCAGGGTATCTACTTCCTGGTGAAAGCATCAGGAGCTGTCTTCAGACCCCATGTACTTTTTCTGGCTCCTGATAAATGTATTTACACTTAGATTATAATAAATGCCTCCAAAGGAACTTTAAAAAGCACCTGATAGGTCTATCACATGCTCTAACACCTTTTTACCATCAAAATCCTGTAAACCCCATAGGGACTAATAGAAACCAGTAAATGCCAAATCTGTGACACAGTGAGGGAAATGACAGAGAAATATGTTTCACTTACAGATTCCTATATTCAGAGGTGGATTTATCTGCCCAATTCCTAAGATGCATGAGGCTGATTTCTGTCAACCTCAGATCCCTGTCTCTTTGATTTTCTCCTTGAGATTGGGTACCACACCCCAAGAGCAGGTGCCAGAACAGGAACTCATCTTCCTCCTCTTTGTGGCTCCTCAGTGGTGTGTAGGTACCCTGGCCCTGCAGGAGGGAGAATGGGGATCTGGATAAGGTGCAAGAGAGAAAAGCTAGGATTATTGAGCCTGATTACAGCATACAACACAAACTCTTTTGCTTCTGACATCTTTTACCACTTCTGCCCAAAACAATATGAATTTCTTGAGTAGGTCTTTATTTTTTATCATATTTCTCAGTAATCTCAGGCTGACATTTTATCATAACCTATTTTAAAAAAAAAAAAACCCTTTTTTATTTGCATTGATCCTAAAGGTTTAGCTCTAATAGTGACAGTACCTCAAACTCAACAATCTCTAGTCGCAGACAGTCTATAATCCCTTCTTTCTTAGGCTCATAGAGAGCGAAAGCCTGGTCCAGTGAACTAAGTTGGACATACTTTATCTCTTCTAATGAGGCTGTGACTACAGTTTTGAATGCTTACAGCAAAGTCAACATAAGTTATTTGGGGAAGTATATTGAGGTGCTTTATTGAAATCACATTTCTGTACCTGTTTTAGTATTACATTTTCAAAATAGGCCTATGCAGAGCAGACTGGGCATGTAAATCATTTGATTAAACATTATACTTAAAACCTAAGTACCAGAAAAATCAGAAGCATGGATGTCAGAATATTGCTTTATTGTTATGAGAGAGGTGATTTGATCTTTCTGGGGAGATATATATTTAGGTTTTAGATCCTGAATAATATTCTCATCTAGTGACCTCTTATTGTTTATCTATTACTGTGATGCTTATTCTCCAACTAGATGGGTTCTTTTTAGCAAGACATAAAGAGTCACAAATTGAGAGATCAAGAGGAAAAATCAGTTACCATTGGATTGGCCATCCTACAGGGCCTCTGATGTTACAAAACTATGGAGCCATCATAACAAAAATTCACCAAGAATCTACTTGGTTCTAGGCAACTAAAGAAACAACACAAGAATGGAGCACTGGAACTCCACCCTGGGAAGTGGCTTCATGTTGTTGGGGATTCTGAATAACAGTGGGTTTCCTGGGCTGCTCTGTGCCACAATCTCAGTCCTGTACATGCTGGCCCTCACCAGCAATGGCCTGCTGCTCCTGGTCATCACAATGGATGCCCGGCTCCACGTGCCCATGTACCTCCTGCTCAGGCAGCTCTCTCTCATGGACCTCCTCTTCACATCTGTTGTCACTCCCAAGGCCATCATAGATTTTCTGCTCAGTGAAAACACCATCTCCTTTGGGGGCTGTGCCCTTCAAATGTTCCTGGCACTGACAGTGGGTGGTGCAGAGGACCTCCTACTGGCCTTCATGGCCTATGACAGGTATGTGGCCATTTGTCATCCTCTGAACTACATGGTCCTCATGAGGCCAAGGGTCTACTGGCTCATGATGGCCACACCCTGGGTCCTGGCCTCCTTGAATGCGTTATGTCATACCCTGTATACCATGCACTTCCCTTTCTGCAGGTCCCGGAAAATCAACCACCTACTCTGTGAGATTCCACCTCTATTGAAGTTGGCCTGTGAAGATGCCTCTAGATATGAACTCATGTTGTATGTGACTGGTGTGACCTTCCTGATTCCACCTCTTGTTGCTATTCTTGCCTCCTACACACTAATCCTACTTACTGTGCTCCACATGCCCTCAAATGAAGGGAGGCAGAAAGCCCTGGTCACCTGCTCTTCCCACCTGACTGTGGTCGGGGTGTTCTATGGAGCTGCCACATTCATGTATGTTCTGCCCAGTTCCCTGCACAGCCCCAAGCAGGACAACATCATCTCTGTCTTCTACACGATGGTCACCCCAGCCCTGAACCCCCTCATCTACAGCCTGAGGAATAAAGAGGTTATGGGGGCCTTGAGGAAGGTCCTACAAAAATATATGCTATGAACACACTTCACCATCTTGGGAGAGCTTATAGCTTGACACCAGAATTCATTCCTCCTCAAAGTCAGAAGTTTTTCTGCTAAAAATGAAATATTCATGGCAAAAGCACCATAGTGGAGAGTATGTCTTTTAATAGAAAATGAAGAATGTAGCTTTACTTGTCAAATGCTATTTTAAATTGTCTTTCTGTGAATTTCTGAGATATGTATTAGACTGTATTTATGTAAGTATTCATTTTTTTATTTTTATTGAATTATAGTTGGTTTACAATATTGTATTGATTTTCTCTATATA
>NW_011481958.1:13991-15533 GCF_000754665.1 Bison bison bison | reverse complement strand
CAGGGTCTGGGCCACCAGCCGGCCTCTGTGAGACCCTGAGGGCAGATGGACTCAGATGGTCCCCTTGCCATGCGCTGCCAGACCTCATGGTCTGCGCTGTGGCATGGTCCATGCCAAGCCCCTCCCTGGGCAGAGATGAGGGAGCTTTGGCCAAACTCTCTGAAGACAAAGAGGATCCTGGCCATCTAGGGTCACAGAAGTGGGACTCCAGGGGACCTTAGGGGTCAGACAGGTCAAATTTATCATTGCAGGGAGGGGTCAAGGCCAGAGAGACGAGCTTGACTTGGTTAAGGTCACCCAACTCACTCATGACCAAGCAACTAGTCAGGGTCCAAGCTAGGAACTCGCCAGGAGCTCCGGGTAACCCCAGGGATCAAGTGCCGTTTCCCCGAGTGCCTCCCCTGAGCTGGCAGAGAGTGGGGCGAAGGCGTTTTCTTCCCCTGAAGGGCTGAAAGCGAATGTCCCCCCTCCTGATCTGTGGGCTCCCCCTCACCTTTGACTTCAAGCCTCTGGGGATCTGAGACTCTGTGGACAAGGCCACCGCCATGAGAGCGCAGGTCCATCCAGGCCTCGCACGAGAAGTTATGGAGGCTGTCTTCCCTGTCAGCTGTGGTGTGGTGGGTGACCATGACATCTTGGGGGAAACGTGCTGTCCCCACAAAGGTCTGATTGTACAAGATCTCAGTACCACGGAGCAGGGTGACAGTGAGGCCTTCGAGGGGTGCCACGGTGGGGACCCTGCACTCGATGGTGAACAGTGTCCCTACGGCCACTGAGGTGTGTGACAGCGTCAGCAGCACTTGCTTTGGAGGGTCTGCAGGAAAGCGGAAGGGAGGTCTGCTCAGGATGGGGGTGCAGCTCGGGCAGGCCCCACCCAGCCCAGACCATCCTCCGTGACCACGGTGTTCTCAGGAAGTGGGCTGGGGCTGGACGGAGGAAGCAGTTCAGGGTGAACGATGTCCTGGGTGGTAGTTTCAGGGACCTGATAACTTCTGCAATGGACAAGAAAGGAGGTGCCCTGGTGTCTAAAAGAAAAGGTTCAGAATCAGTTCAGTCAACTAGAGAGATAAAACTGTTGGCTGTGTCTCTTTCCTCTCCATAAATTCAATAGAAATTTCAAAAATGAAACAGTTGGATAGTTTTGTTGAGAGAGACTTAGAAGGGAGTACTCACTGGAATGGGGCCATGAACTGTGAGGGTCTTCAGGGGCAGGGGCAAGAGTCAGAGCTGCCTTGGTTTTCAGGATCAGGTTTAAAACTATTGCTATCCCTTAGCTATTAAACTCCATGGTACCCTGAGTTCCCTTTAAAAAAAAGAAAAAAAAAGATTTATTTATTTTGTTGTTCCAGGTCTTAGTTGTGGTATGTGGGATTTAGTTCCCTGCAGCTGCTGCTGCTGCTAAATCAATTCAGCTGTGACTGACTCTGTGCGACCCCATAGACAGCAGCCCACCAGGCTCCGCCGTCCCTGGGATTCTCCAGGCAAGAATACTGGAGTGGGTTGCCATTTCCTTCTCCAATGCACGAAAGTGAAAAGTGAAAG
>NW_011481958.1:8743-11547 GCF_000754665.1 Bison bison bison | reverse complement strand
CCTGCCACATCCACACACCCTGAAGTTATGGAGCCTGTTCAACCCAAAGTGTGAAGGCCAGGTCCCCCATCTGCTGCCTCGGGGTCATGGAGTCATTGGGAAACCAGGCTTGCATAGCATCCCACACCCGTGGTGAGCAGCCGCTGTGTTCAAAGCCTCAGAGACTTGGGGACAAGGACCCCCTTCTCCACACCTAACCTCTGGCCGGAACACACCCAGTCTGGACCCCCAGGCTCACCTTGGCAGCAAAGCAGGGCGAGAAGGGCTGTGAGCGTTCCCCAGCCACCAAAAGGGGACATCTTGGGTGGCCTCTGCAGGCTCACAGGGAACAGCTGAGGACTGCCTGCAGAGAGATGAAGGGCTCCGGTCAGGCAGGCGGCTGGGGAGGACTTACAGCTGCAGTCCTGAACCCCCAGCCTCTGTAAGCTGATGACCATATTTCCTCTCATTATCTGAGTGATCTTGGGGAGGCCACATGGAAGGCCATCTCCCAGGGCCACAAGTCTGCAAGAAGCTGGGCAGAGGAAGCCAGGAGTCAGCTGATAAGCAGGACATTCCTAGTCCTCCTGGCACTCTGCCCTCAGGAGTGGGGCGGGCACCCAGGGCTCATGTGTGTGTGATGTGTGTGCACACGGGGCCCCAAATCTGGGGAGCCCCGAATCCCACAGGACACTTTTTTGGTGTCAACAAGGGAGCGACCTTCCCAGTTAAAAAGAGGGTTTGGGAGGCCATAGCTGGACATTCTCCCCTGTCCTCTGCCCCTCCCCTTTTACATTTCTGGTGATGCACACGGTCCCCAGGCACTTTCTTGTCTCTTTTCTTAGCTAAATGTGACTTCACGTTACCAATTCAAGTGGGAAGGAAAAGGAAACTCACATTTAACTGATGCCTATTCTCTGTTGGGGACTAAGTTATGTTTTTATACATTGTCTCATTATCACACCAAATCTAGCAATGTTGATTGTGCATGTGAGGAAGTTCAGGGCTCAGGTGAATTAATAACTTGCCTAAATCACAACGATATTAGGTGATGGAACGGCAGTGAGAATTTAGAAATGAGGAGTGGTTGGTTGGAGAATTGGTGGTTGCCAGGGATTAAAGGGAGGGGGACATGGACTGAAAGAGCAGAGAGGACTTTAGGACGGAGAAGCTGCTCTGTTTGCTACTACAATGGTGCATATGTGTCAGCACACACTTGCCCAAACCCACAGAATGTACACACCAAGACTGAACCGTAATGTCAACTATGATCTTTGGGTGGTAATGACATGTCAATGCAGGCTCATCAGTCATGAGAAATGGACCACTCTGCTGGGGGATGTTGGTAAAAGAAGAGGCTGTGCATGTGTGGGGACAAGAGGTATGTGGCAAGTCTCTACTTCCCCTAAGTTTTGCTCTAAGCCTAAAACTGCTCTTCTAAAAAGAAGTCTACTAAAAAAAATGGAGAGAGTGGAGGCCAGAGGAGCTGGTGTGTTACTGTCCATGGGGTTGAAAGAGTCGACACGACTTAGAGACGGAACAACGACAGAAAAATAGCTCAAACACACTGCCTTGGAGGGCAGCCTTCCGGGTCAGGATGCTTGGCAGCCATGGATGGTTGTTGAAATGCAGGCTTTTATGACTTCCCTGGGGGTTCAGTCGTTAAGACTCTGCTTCCAAGTGTTTGATCCCTGGTCTGGGGAACTAACATTCCATATGTGCATTCCATATGCGTGTGGCATGGCCAAAACTAAAGAAACTGCAGGTTTTTAAACTCAGTTTTTAGCAGCTTTAGAGGAAATCATGGTCTCAGTCCTTTCTAAATTCTCATGTCAGATTACATTTTAAAAATATACATGTATTTACTTGGCCGCACCAAGTCTTAGTTCTGGCATGCGGGATCTAGTTCCCTGACCAGGGATGGAACCCAGACCCCATGCGTTGGAGCTGGAAGTCTTAGCCACTGGACCACCAAGGAAGTTCCTCGGATTACCCTTTAGGAATATTTAAACACAAAACCCAGTTCTACATTGTTTATGAGACACATCTAATGAGTAAGAGTGTGGAATGGTTGACAGTCGAAGAATGAAAAAAGATATACCAGGCAAAAGCTAACCAAAAGAAAAGCCGGGAAAGGTTTATTCATATCAAAGAAGAAGGAATTTTAAGACAAAAATATTTATTAGGGATACAATGAGTACCTAGATTAAACGGTGAATTCATACAGAAATTATAATTGTTGTAAACTTGTAAGCACTCAGCTTGAAGGAACAACAAAGAGATAAAACCATCATCATAGCAAGAAATTTTAATACATCTCTCTATTATGAATAATGAAGCGAATGTGAAAAGATGCTCAGCATCATTCATCAGGAGGGAAAGGCACATCAAAGCCACAATGAGACATCACCCCACCACTGTCAGAATGGTTATCATCAAAGACAACAAATAAAAACATTGGCAAGGGTGTGGAGAAAGGGGAGCCCTCGTGTCCTCCTGGTGGGATTGTAAATTGGTGCGAATGCTGTGGAGAAATGTGTAGAGGTGCCTCAAAAATTAGAAATAGAACTGCCGTATGATCCAGCAATTTCACTTCTGGGTATCCTCCTGAAGAAAACAGAAGCACTAATTCGACGACATGCATGTGCACCACTGTCCACTGTGGCATCATTTCCAGTGGCCAACATGTGAAAACCTCCTGAATGTTCATCCATAGATGCATGAGTAAAGATGGGTTTGGTATAATACACAACGGAATATTATTCAGCCATAAAGAATGAAATCTTGCCATTTTCGACAACACGGACAGACCTAGAGGGTATTAT
>NW_011481958.1:5294-6473 GCF_000754665.1 Bison bison bison | reverse complement strand
ATGTAGGCAAATTAACCAGTGGAACGGTAAAGTGCCCAGAAATAGTCTTGTGTGAAACTCACACCTGACAAACGTGGCCCTGGAGATCACTGGGTGGAGAAGAAGATAAAAATGAATGATGCTTGATCAACTGGTCAACTATGTGGAGAAAAAAGATGGGAAACGTATCCCTACATTGCTCCCTTCATTGGGAGGGATGTATCCCTTCATTCCTCGCCTGGAATGAAGAAATCAATTCTATCTAATTTAAAGATTTACATGTAAAAGAACACTTTAAAAACTTTTATAAGAAAATATATACTTAGTCACTCAGTCGTGTCCAACTCTGTGACCCAGTGGACTGCAGACTGCCAGGCTCTACTGTCCATGGGATTTCCCAGGCTAGAATACTGGAGTGGGTTGCCATTTCCTACTTCAGGAGATCTTCCTGACCTAGGGGTCAAGCCCTTGGCTCCTGCAGTGGATCTTGTGTTGCAGGCAAATTCTTTACCTGCTGAGCCACCAGGGAAATCTATAAAAACTATAGGAGAGTACGTTTATATCCTTGGGGAAAGGGAGGATTTCCTAAGCGAGACCTCAACATCACCACTGCTAGAAAAAACAACTGAGAATTTTGAGTATATTAAAGACATGACGAACATTTCAAAGAAAACAAAATGTCTCAACTAATGATGCTTTTACTCAGTAAGAGCAAGGGAAATTAAAACCACAATGAGGAACCACTTTATATCTACTAGATTGGCAGAAGTTAAGAAAGTCGACCACACAAAAAAAAACAACAACAACAAAAAAAGAAAGTCCACCACACCAATTGTTGGAGAGGCTGTGGGTCTATAGGAACTCGTATATTGCTGGTGAGAGTGTATTTTGGTTCTCTGAGAAATAATCAGGCATTATCTTCTAATGCTGAATAGTGCCATTCCCTATAACCCACAATTCCACCCTTAGATATATGCCCTAGAGAAACTCTTGCACTAAGACCCAGAAGACCTGTCCCCTTCTTACTATCTGTATGACCCTGGGCAAGTCGCTTTAATCTCTGTGTGCCTCAGTTTTCTCTTCTGTAAAATGGGATTAACCATAGCACATTCCTTATGGGCATAGTGTGTGGATTAAACTAATTAAATGACAATATTAACAAGTATTCAAAACAGTAGCTGGCACACAGTTTATGTTATA
>NW_011481958.1:0-1299 GCF_000754665.1 Bison bison bison | reverse complement strand
GATGAGTCCCGTCTCCACCACACGGAGACCTTGAACCAACCTGATCTCTGATCCAGGTGAGAGCCCCTTAGAGCACCGTCCAGGCCCCAGAAGCCACGTGAAAGGCCAACCCTGTCCCATTGATCGCTGCCCCGGCTGGCAGAGGCCTGGGAGACGGAGCCCTCCGTCGACCTCCTCCCCTTCCCCTGTCTCTGGATGACCAGGGCTGCGGGGTCTCCATTTGGCCCAATAACAGAACTGGAGGTAAGAGGCGAGGACAGCTTTCGTTTCCATGGCTCTCAGAAGGTCCAGAGTGGCGGGGAGGCCTGGCGGGAGGATCCCGGAGCCAAGCCACTGGGGCCCCACACTCACCCCTGGATGCTGGCTCTGTTGGCAGAAGAGAGAAGTCAGAGCCGTGTCCTGGAGGGCCACGTGGGAACGGAGTGTCTCTCTGCCCCCCTGTGCCAGGGTGGGTCTCCCACCCTCCCTCAGGAGGGAGTCACTCAGGGTCCCATGAGGCTGGGTGCCTGGTGCCCGGGCGGGTCGTCCTGGGGGCACACCAGGGCCTGGGTTTGCTGGGGCTCAGGAAGGCCTCTGAAAGAGAGGGTGGAGGGAGGCTGAGGAGACTTTGAGAGACAGTTCAGCCAGGCCTGGTGGCTCCCCCTCCTGGCCATTCCCAGGAGGCGACACGAAGGCATGGGGTTAAGTCCAGGTGTTTGTATTCAGGCTGCTTCACATGGTCCCTCAGCCAGGCCTGGACTGCATCCTAAGGAGCCACAGTGAGTTCCAGTGGCCGCATGACAGTGGCCAAGCTGCTCACATAGGCTGTGCCCGTTGGCTCCGTCTCAGCCTCGTCTAAGCGGCTTGCACTCAGGAGTTACTTCTCCGCCGTTATTTGAACCAGAACAAGAGCAGCAGCACTATCACGATCGCCATGATCACCATCTGGTTGCTGGGCTCGGGCTCTGGGGAGAGAAGGGGTAGAGGTCACAGAAGTCCTCCGGTCCCAGGTGCCAGGCTCCAGAGGGGCAGCTGTCTACCCGTCACCCGCCCACCCAGCCCTGGGCAGCCTGCTGTCACTCTGAATTGCAGGGATGAGTGGCAAATGGTGTTATCACTGGAGGGAAGAGGACAGGGTCCGGGCCACCAGCCGGGCTCTGTGAGACCATGAGGGCAGATGGACTCAGATGGTCCCCTTGCCATGCGCTGCCAGACCTCATGGTCTGCGCTGTGGCGTGGTCCAGGCCAAGCCCCTCCCTGGGCAGAGATGAGGGAGCTTCGGCCAAACTCTCTGAAGACAAAGAGGATCTTGACATCTAG
>NW_011481957.1:34679-35448 GCF_000754665.1 Bison bison bison | reverse complement strand
GCACTCTGTCTATCAGATCTAGTCCCTTAAAATCTATTTCTCACTTCCACTGAATAATCATAAGAGATTTGATTTAGGTCATACCTGAATGGTCTAGTGGTTTTCCCTACTTTCTTCAATTTCAGTCTGAATTTGGCAATGAAAGTGAAATTGCTCAATCGTGTCCGACTCTTTGCGACCCCATGGACTGTAGCCTATCAGGCTCTTCCGCCCATGGGATTTTCCAGGCAAGAGTGCTGGTGTGGATTACCATTTCCTTCTCCAGGGGATCTTCCCGACCCAGGAATTGAACCCGGGTCTCCCTCATTGCAGGCAGACATTTTACCATCTGAGCCACCAGGGAAGCCCTAATAAGTACATGAAATTGAAAGTCGCTCAGTCATGTCCAACTCTTTGTGACCCCATGAACTATACAGTGCATGGAATTCTCCAGGCCAGAATACTGGAGTGGGTAGCCTTTCCCTTCTCCAGAGGATCTTCCCAAACCAGGAATCAAACTCAGGTCTCCCACATTCCAGGCATATTCTTTACCAGCTGAGCCACAAGGGAATCAGAGTTCATAATCTGAGCCACAGTCAGCTCCCGATCTTGTTTTTGCTGACTGTATAGAGCTTCTCCATTTTAAAAATCCATCCTAAATATGACCACTGCTCATCTCTTCTAAGCAACCATTATCTCATCTCTAACCATAATTACTGCATTGCTTCCTAGATTATCTCCATAATTCCTTCCTTGCCTACTTTCAGTCTTTTCAAAACACATCAATTAG
>NW_011481957.1:33445-34579 GCF_000754665.1 Bison bison bison | reverse complement strand
CTTAAAACAAAAGTTAGATCATGTTACTTCTCTGCTTAAAATTTTCCAATGGCTTCACAATCTTTATGACTTATAAGATGCTACACGACCTACTTCCTGCTCTTCTTCTATTTATATTTTCTTTTAATTCTTTTATTTTTAAGCTATTTTACCTTGAATCCACTTATAATTTATTTTAGCATATGGTAATAAACAGAGATATAATTTTGTATTTCTGAAGGAATAACAACTTGTCCTAAAACCATATACAATCCTCCCTTGATAACCTTGGTGGATTGGTTCCAGGAACCCCCATAGATATCAAAATCCATGCTTAAGTCTCTTATATAAATGGTACAGTATTTGTACATAAACTATGCACATCCTCTCTTCTTATATACTTTGTCATCTCTAGATTAGTTATAATATCTAATACAGTGTAAATGTTATTTAAATAGTTTCTGTTGTTGTTTAGTCACCAAATCGTGTCTGACTCTCCATGACCTCATGGACTGTAGCCCTCCAGGCTTCTTGGTCCATGGGACTTTTCAGGCAAGAATACTTGAATGGGTTGCCATTTTCTTCTCCAGGGAATCTTCCCCACCCAGGGATTGAACCTGCACCTCTTACTTAGCAGGTGTAATTGTTACCACTGAACCACATGGGAAGCCCCTAGCCCACGGCAAATTAAAGGTTTGCTTTTGGGAACTTTCTGGAATTTATTCTGAATACAGTAGAATCATAGGGGTTAATGATGCCAACCTTCACACAATCAAAAAACCACCTATAACTTTGAGGTTGGCCCTCCATATTCATGGTTCCTCATTGGTGGATTCAACTGATCACAGATTGTGCAGTATGTACATGTTTATTGAAAAAAATATGCATATAAGTGGACCTGTTCAGTTGAAATCCAAGTTGTTCAAAGGTCAACTATGTTTTTGTAGTTGCTTGAATCTGTGGGTTTGAAGAATTGGCTGTATTGATTAAGTTTTCCTTTCTTCCACTGAAATGCTAGCTTTTTCTAATATTAAACTTTAAATATACTCAGCATTAGAGGCAATGTTCCAATGCTCTTGTGATGATATTAATACAGTAGCACAAGAAAACCTGGTTTTTACTAACTACTCCTCTCTTTTAGGCTTTTTATCAAAT
>NW_011481957.1:33141-33345 GCF_000754665.1 Bison bison bison | reverse complement strand
CCTGTTGCAGAGCTCTGATAATTGATGAGTTTAAAAGCTTTGACTTAAAGGAATAAAGAAACCTTCCTCATTCTAGCCCCTTGAAACTAAGATGGCTAAATGTGCAGTGCAGACATTATCCTAACTCATATAACCAGTTCACTCATTCACAGGCACAGATCAGCTTACCACATGGAAGCAGGCAGCGCAACAGAGAGTGTTGAG
>NW_011481957.1:26362-30770 GCF_000754665.1 Bison bison bison | reverse complement strand
GATCTTCCCAACCCAGGGATTGAACCCACATCTCTTAAGTCTCCTGCATTGGCAGGTGGGTCTTTACCAATAGCACCACCTAGGAAGCCCCCACTTTCCTGTGGCCCTTGGTTAAACTACAGACCATCATCTTATCACCTGAAATTGCTCTGTTTAAGTTTTAAAATTAAGTTACACTCACTGTTTTCACTCCCAGATCTCCAAATTATTCTTTATTCCATTATGTTATTTAACCTCTCTGAGGAAGCTAAAACCATTAACTTCTTCATCTTTGAAATGATCTTTTTAACATCTTTGGTACCATCTTATCTGATTTTTGTTCTAACATTTTTCTCACTTTTTCTCACATTTACTTTTCAATTAGTACCTCCCTTAAAATCTGTTTTCCTTGGTGTTTTATTCTAGGATTCCTACTGTCCCATTGAATATACTCTTCCAGGGTGACTGTTTATTACTTTGTCTTCAATTACTACTTAAATGTTGATGCTTTTCACATTTATTCCCTCAGATAATACCCTTCTTTTGAGCTTCAGATCTTTATGTCTATTAGATATCTCTATTTAGCTGTCTTATAGACATCTCTAATTCAAGAAATTCAAAAGTGAACTCATCATTACCCATTCTCTCCCATCCCAAACTAGTTGCTGCATACGGTCTCTATATTGTTGAATGATAGCCCTTGTACCTGGTTGTCCAGACCAAAAATTGGGAAACATTTCAGGATTTTCCTTCAAATAGGTGGTTACCATTCAAGAATCCTTCTCCTTCTCATGTTCCATATTCATTAATCAAATCCCACTGATTCTACTTACTTTATCTTTTTGGAACCCTTTCTTCAACTTCAAATTTCATCTATTTTACTCCTGAATCTTTACATATTGCATTACCCACAACTGGAGCTTCCTTTCCCCTGCTTTTGTTCCACACTATCCCTTTACCTGTATACTTATTTCTCATCCTTTAGATTAGTGGTTCTTAAAGTGTAGTTCTTGATCCAGCAACATCAGAATCACTTGGTCACTTTTGTGAGTGAGAACATTCTTGAACCCTATCCCAGACCTACTGAATCAGAGGTGCTGGAGTTATTGCAAGAAATCCATGATTTAACAAGTCTTCCAGGTGATTCTTATGCATGCTAAAGTTTGAGAATTACTGATTTAGATCTCAGCTAACATATCACCTACTTTGGGAAACCATCTTTGACCATCCGAACATTAGATTAGGTATCTTATTCTAAAATTCCATGGCACATTTTTTAAAGCCCCTATTTAAGAGTTAAAACACTACATTATAATTAGCAGTTTACTTATCTCTATACAATAATAGCCCAAGTGTTTTTTAGAGTATGAACAAGTATTATTCCCCAAAACTTCAATAACTTCTAACATTGTTCCTCACCCAGTAGGCCCCCAGTAAGTAAGAATGAATGAATGAATAGAAGATAATGTGGTCAAGATCATGGTAACTCTACATTTAGTATTAGAATTTTAGTATGTAACTGCAGTTAGGATTCAGTCTGTACTAAGAGGACAGGAACTTTATCTATGACTAGGCTTAAGGATCGTTTTGTGGTCGGGAAAAAGCCACTCTCTAGTCATGATTAAGAGCTCAGATTACATATAGCTAGATCTAGAGAGACTAGAAGCTCAGTCCATATTCAGGGTTAAGGATAGTATAAGGCTCCATGTGTAACAAGTGTTGAGTATGTCTTTGATGAAGCAAAAGACCTAAAGTAGGCAGTTTGTTCTGAGATTGAAAGAATGAATATTTTATAGAGACAAATTCAGACTATGGCTTAGTTCTGGTAAATATTCCTGTTTCTGTTTGCTAAGAATACACTTTTAAAAATGGAACAAGCCAGAGGCTGAAACAGAGATGCTTCACCTCCTATGTTCCTTCACTAAATGTTCCCACTTACCAGGCTCAGCAGCCAGTGGCCAACCAGTGCTGGATTCTAGCACTCCATGGGCATGCACAGAGTAGGGGCGGCTGGCATTGTTCTTGAACACCACAGTTAGAATATCACCAACCTCTCCTCTGATAAGTGGACCTAGTAAATGCAAAAGAAGAAAAAATTTCTCATTAGTGGAATAGTGAAACAAGGGCATTAAAGAAAGGGATATACACAGGAGCCACCTAGAATTAAGGGTTTGCCCTGTGAAAGGGTCCCAAGACTGAAAGTCATAACTGGCTCCATTTTTTAAATTCAGAAGCCCTTGAACTGATACTGTTACCCACATGATGAGTGTACTTCAACAAGATTATGCCTTCAATTATTCCCACCTCCCATCTCTCTTTGTATAATAGCTCAAGGTTCTAGATAATCAGAATTCTGTGGAATCATTGTTGGTAAGGAATGAGAGAAAATTCCCTTCAAGGACCAGTGGGTATCTTCTGTATGATGATAAGAATGAGGAAGCTCATTGGCTCCTATAAAAGTGATGAAACTGAAGCAATAATTGCAAGGGTGTAAGGGTAATACTGGTTCCCTGTACCATTTTCCCCACTTTTTGATACTCTTAAGTTCTCTTGCCTTTAACATTTAAAAATTGTATCACTATTATAGATCCCAAGATATAGAGGCCTGGAAATACCTGGTTCAGATTGCTGCAGAATTCATGAATTAACTCCATTTGATTGCTTATTTTCACGGATGATTTATAAAATATGACCACATTTCCAGTATGTCATAAGGAAAATTGATAATGAGGAATGGTGAGGGCTTCCTGATATGACACAGCCTCCCCAGGATCATCACAGGCTTCTAGATACTAGAAGGAAAGTGGAATTCCCTTACCTAAGATTCCCAAGTGTTCCTCTGATCCAGTCCTTGGCCGTTGGACCCTGAATGTGCCATCAGTATACTCTCTGAATACAGCTTTCTTGTATCTTGAACCCAGGAGTCCATCTTTGTTGCTCAGAAAGATGTGACCATAACTAGAGGAGTCCAAAGAGTAGTATGAGCACCTGGCCTTTAACCTCTCATTTTCAGATATGGGAAAGCTAAGTCAGACCCAACTTCATGGCACAGGTATTAAGAGAGCCCTATTCTTATGTGAGATTATCCACCTTGGCTGCATATCTGCAGTTAAAAATGGTAGATTTCAGTATTTATTTATAGTACTTTGTTTGCCATCATCTAGTTAGGGATTTATAGTAAAATTTATATGGTAAAAACACTATGATAAGAATCAAACCCTGAACGTTAGCTCCAGTCTTAATGATGTTTTAGATGAAATTAGTCTGACAAAGGACAAGGTACAGATGGTAGGAGAATACTAACAGCTTCTGCTTCTGTTGCTGGTAGGTAGGAAGAAAATGAAATCCTACAGATTTCTCATTATGAGATATTTTCCTATTTACAAAGAGCTATATTATTCATTTTATCATTTGGCATTTCCAATAGACTGATGAGGTATGTACATCCTAAAAGTAGAACCCTATGATTCAGTGATGACAGGACTTATCTTCATTGATACTGTCAGCCAGAAGGGGAACCAGGGCTTGGATTAAAATCTGGTCAAGTTCTTTCAATTATACCACATCACTTTAAAGACAAGTAAACCAGAAATCAGAAAAGGGAATTCATTTTTTCAAAGTTGCAGAACAAGTTAGCAAGAAGGCTTCAACCTTCAACAACCAACACAAATAATTGGCAAAGGGTACTGAGAACACCAAAAATAAACAATAGCAGACATTGCTAATCTGTACCATAGTTTCCATTCTTCCCTCCTTCCTTTTTAGTAATAAAGTCACCTAGGTTTTATCTAAGCACATTGCTGCCTAACCAGAGATTACACTTCCCAGACTTCCTTGCAGCTAGGTATGGCCATATGAATAAGTTCAGGATAATGGGGTATGAGAGAAAGTAATGTATACAACTTCAAGTCATTGCCTCACAAACAATGCTGCTTACCCTGGATTTACTTCCCCTTTCTTGACAGCTGGGAATGACTACAACTTGAATAGACATTTTAGTTCCTATTGGCCTTGAACTGCTCATATTTGCACTAGTATGTAAACAAGAAATAAAATTCTGACATACTTAAGTCACTCTTTGGGGGCTTTTTCTGCTATTCATTTTACCCTCTATCTTAATAACATTATGGTAAGGGACGTTTGAGCTTGGGATATTCAGTCCCCTAAGTAAATTCCATATAAAATTTAAATCCCAATATATGTGCTTCTGAGGAGAGGAGGAAAGGAGGCCAAGGCTTAGAGCATGAAGACGTGGGCAAGGTCTTTACTTCAGCTCTAGAGTATAGCAACATAGATGAAGCACTGAGTTCCAACTTACCTGTGTTTTAGTCCCTGCTCTAGATTTGTTGGTATGTTATTAGGTGAGTTTAGGAGAAGGAAATGGCGACCCACTCCAGTGTTCTTGCCTGGAGAATCCCAGGGATGGGGG
>NW_011481957.1:25255-25610 GCF_000754665.1 Bison bison bison | reverse complement strand
TTTTTCTTAATTGGAGGCTAATTACTTTACAATATTGTATTGGTTTTGCCATACATTAACACAATCAAATGTTTGGATATCAGCCATAAATATCTGAATTGTAGAACTGCCTGTATCTGATCTCAAGATCCAGGTTTCTATGTCAAGGACACAAAGGTTCATAGACTATTGATCAGGAGAAGCTAACTTTCTTACATTATTTCCCCAGTATTCCTTATTTTACTGATGACTGCCTATACCACCGCTATAAAATCTTCCTAGCTTTTAAAGGCTTCTATGAGCTAGCTGGGAAATAGATGGGGAAACAGTGTCAGACTTTATCTTTTTGGGCTCCAAAATCACTGCAGATGGTGAC
>NW_011481957.1:24551-25155 GCF_000754665.1 Bison bison bison | reverse complement strand
AGATGGCTGGATGGCATCACAGACTCGATGGACGTGAGTTTGAGTGAACTCCGGGAGTTGGTGATGACAGGGAGGCCTGGCGTGCTGCGATTCATGGGGTCGCAAAGAGTTGGACACGACTGTGCAACTGAACTGAACTGAACTGATGAGCTAGTTCCAAACTATGGATGCAATCCCACTTCCCACTCTGCCCCAAATTCAACCAGGGCTCTAACTAAATTTGCCCCTGATTGCCCCTCTCACATATCTCATTCCTATCTTGAAATTTTCACTCATTATTACTTTTCTGGAATAGACCTCCCCTTCCTCATAAATATTTTTACGAGTTCACTCATTCTCTAAGACCCAATTCATATTTCATCTCTTCCAGAAAGTCCTTCCTGACTATTCAGGCCCACATTGTGCTCTACATTTTTGCTTTTCTACTTCTAAAACACTTCTCATCCAGATCACATGGTTAAGGACTAAGTGCTCCTCTCTTTAAAAAACAATCCTGGGAGGGAGGTGGGAGAGGGGTTCTGGATGGGGAATACGTGTACACCCGTGGCGGATGCATGTTGATGTATGGCAAAACCAATACAATATTGTAAAGTAAAAAAAAAAT
>NW_011481957.1:23824-24451 GCF_000754665.1 Bison bison bison | reverse complement strand
GGGAACAGAGAGCAAAATCTGAATTCAGAATACCCCTGTATAGTGCCTGAGGGAGTTCCTACTTCTCTCTAGTCATATAGCAGAGAGTAGGTAGCTTCAGATATGGTTTTGATATGCATTAGGTAAAATATTATTAAATTTATTGAGAATAATGAGCACAGAGGTTAACTAAACCTGCCACTAGAATGACAAACTCCTCTCTGTTTACCAATGGCTTCTCTAGTTTTAGGACTGAAAGTCCAACATCTCTGGGAATGCCTCAGTTATGGGAAAACTGGGATAGTCAATCATCTTATCTGACACTTATTAAGCATATAACTTTCAGGAAAATTTTAAGCTTTTGTGTATTTCAGTTTCCTCATGGTAAAGTGAGAGCATTTTACTTAATGGGATTATTTTAAAATTAATCAAGAAAATATGTACATATTGCTTGGCATAGTATAGTGTAAAATGTTCAATAAGTAAAACTATAAGTAAATAAAGCTGAATAATTATTATTTGAAAAAAGGAATTGATCAATTTTCTCCGCTTCCTACCAAGTCTTAAAGAAATAAAGGTGGGCATATATATAATGAACTTCTTGATCATAAGAATGCTTACATCAGAGAACTCTGAAATGGGCTTCCC
>NW_011481957.1:21753-23724 GCF_000754665.1 Bison bison bison | reverse complement strand
GAGGTGGGAGAGGGGTTCTGGATGGGGAATAGGTGTACACCCGTGGCGGATGCATGTTGATGTATGGCAAAACCAATACAATATTGTAAAGTAAAAAAAAAATAATAATAATAATTAAAAAAAGAAATAAATAAAAAATAAAAAACAATCCTTTCCACTAGTTTATAAACTTCATGGAAAAATATTTTTTCCATATCTACTTTCTGACTCTTCTATTTCTTTTATCCATCAAATCTGTTCCATCAATAAATCCTGTCATCACTTCCTTTACAGTCATTTTTCTGTTTCTACTCTGTCACTTCTCTAGTCAAACCCAGTATCATCTCTCACCTGAAAAACTTCAGTAGCCTCACAACCGCCTTTTCTACTTCTCCTTCCCTCTTCAACATTCTCCAAAAGGGATACAGGGTCCTCTTTAACAAATATGATCCAGAGCACATTACTCTCTTGCTTTAAATGCTCCATTCATACTCAGAATATAATTAAAGCTCCTGACTATGGTCTACAAGGCTCTATATAGTATGATGCTTGCCAACCTCTATGATTTCATGTGATGTCAGTCTTCTCCTTGTTCATTATACTCCAACCATACTGACCTTCTTTCCAACCCTTGAACAAGACATGCTTATTCCCATCTTGAGACATTTACAATTGCTGGGTCCTTTGCTTAGCATATTCTGCTTAGGGATCTTCATATAGCTTCTTCCTCCCCATTACTTAGGCCTTAAATGTCACATTCTCCAAGAGGCCTTCGCTAAACACCATCTCTAAAGTAATGTCCCTATCAGTTTATCACATCAATGTTTTTCCTTTCCTTCATGACATATATCATGATCTGATAGTGTCTTACCATTTTATATATGTGTTTTTGTGTGTTTGTTGTAGATCTTCCCTGGAAGTAAGTATCATGTCTATCTTTTCACCCCCCTACCCTAGACTTAGCACATGGAAAGTGTGCAATATATATGTGTTGAGTGAATGAATTTCTGTGCAAATGAATGACTGGACACACTGTGTACAATGTCTAAAAGTCATAGCTCAGGGGTTGGTGCAAACAACAAAGTCTGATAATCATTGGATGGAATAGAAACAAATAGAAGACTTTATGGAAGAATCATGTGACCTGAGAGTAACACATCATCTCATATGGACATTGTTCTCCAGGATGCTTCTTTTTAAATACTTTTCGGTACTTTGCATCTGAGTCTTCTCCTACCTCTGTGACCAATATTTCTGCTGTCTCCTTATTCTTGCTTATCTTTTCCCTTCTACCACTTAAATGTTGATTTATGCCTTAAGTTTTATTTCCTATAACTTTCTATAACTTTTATTTCTTATAACATGCTAAAGGACACCAACATGAAAACACTCAAATCTCTCTCTAGCCTGGACTTCTCCTCCAATGTTTACATTATTACCCACAGCTACCTACTGTAAAATCCACACCACCTGCACTTCACCAGAAACTTAAAATTCAATATGCTCCCAATGAATACTTTCTATCTAAAATTTAGTACCTTTTCCTTGTTTCTGTGTTTGCTTATATGATTAATGACACTACCATCCATCTAGCGCACAAACTAAAAACCTCAGACATCCTTTCTTCTTGCTCAGCCCATTAGCAAAGTCTTGTCATTTTTCTCTCAAATATCTCTTAACACTGCCCCTTCTCTCTATCTCTGTTGCTCCCACCCATTGTCAGGTTCTTATCACTTCTTAGAAGGGCCTCCTGCTATCATTTCTTCAATTTTATTTCTTGGTGTTTCTCAACAAGGCTGCTATTAGCATTTTGTATGTGATTATTCTTCATTGTTTAAGGCTGTCCTACATATTGAAGAAAGCTTTAGAATCTCTGACTCCCACTCTATAAACAACAGTATCATACCCTTATAACTCCTGTCATTGTGACAGCTAAAAGTAGTCCACATATTTCCAAACACCAGCAAACCACTTTAGTTGAAAACCATGAAT
>NW_011481957.1:19778-21651 GCF_000754665.1 Bison bison bison | reverse complement strand
ATGTAACCTTCTCTAGGCAGATGATGCTCTCAAGTCACTCTTATGTGGTTCCTACTGCCTATAATACCCTCTTCACCATCCACCCTCTTTCTTTGCCTGGTAAGAGTTCACTAGTCTTTGAAAGTTCAATTTGAATGTCTACTTTTCTAGGAAAGCTTCACTCCACAAATCAAGCAGAATTTGTTCTAGTTTCCTGTGTGTTACTATAGCCCTTGTCTGATAGCATTGTCATAAAATTGTGAATACTGTTTACATACCTATCTCCTTTCCACACTAACTGTGAACTACCTCATTCATTCTCACATCCCTAGCATCTAGACCAACAAGTGTAAGGAAACACATGTTTACTATGTCTGGGGGAAATCTACCTGTAAAAAAAAAGAAAAAAAGGTAAAATAAAACAAGAGGAAGAAAAAAGAAAAAACATGAAGACAAGAGACAAAAGAAAAGATACATATTAAAGGAAAAGGAAAAAGAAGCAAAGAAAATAAGAGGAATGGAAAAAATAAATAGAGAAAAGAAGATTAAAAGCAAAAAGAAAGGAAGTAAAAAAAAGGCTAGGAAAAACTCACAGGAAGAAAAAAAACAGTGAAAAAAGAGAGAAGAGAGGGAAAAGAAGAATGGGCAGAAAGACAAAACTAATGCAAGGAGAAAATGAAAAGAAGGAAAGATAAAAGGCAAGATAGGAGAAAATAGATTTAAAAAGGATAGGAATGAAGGAAAGAGGGGAAAAGAAGATATATAAAAAGGGAGAGAGAAACAAAACAAAGAAAGGATGAAAGAGGAATAGGAAAATGAGAGAAGAGAGGAAAAGTAATGGGGAAAGAAAAGAGGGTGTGGAGGGGAGATAAATGAATAAACAGTGAGTTCTAATGGTGAAAGAGAAAAGAAACTCTGAAGCATCAGAGCAGTAATAAATATTCTTTTTGATGCTGAGAAATCTAACATGAAGTTGGTGGAAAAGAGCACATTACAAGCTCTAGCCTCTTTACCTGCCACTTTCTCTGGCTATCAAAACTCTAGTATCAGTAGTTCTTCTGGGACAGCTGAGGTGTATTATTCAGGATATTTTTAAATGTAAAAATGTCATTTCCATTAAATGTAGTTGATATCTGAAATTAAAATTTTATTAGGATTTAAAGCAAAGCAAAAAGAAGATTTTAAAAAGTCACAAAGAAACTTATAACACTCACACTCTTAATATTTTGCTGCATTTTTTCTGGGAATTTGTTCTTCTCTTTTGTTAAACATAATTGTAAGCATCCAGCAAACAACATGTTGAATCTCCATGGTGATGTTTTTAAGTTACCTGCAAAGCTGCTTGATTGCATATGCATATTGACCAATCTTCATTGCAACTTCTTTTTCTAGACTTCCAAAGCCAGATTCTGGTTCTGGTCTTTTCATTAATTTGGTACTTTTGTCCTATCTTTGGGGAGCTATTCCAATGGTCTCTCTAAATCCTAATTAGACATCAACCCCTACCAGAGGTATAATGAAGGTGACTTCGGATAAAAGATTATCTAGGAGTAAGAATTAACAGGGGTTGATGGAGATGGGACCAAAGGGGAGAAAAAAATAGAGCTGACATCCCTAACCTGAGAAAATCATTTTCCCTCTCCAGATTTCTGTCTCTTCCTCCCATTAGTAAAATAAGTGAAATAAGATTATCTCTAAGGGACTCTTGCAATATTCTATGACTCAAAAATTCTTCAGGAAGAGGAGAATTTGAAAGACTGGAAAATGCAGATAAAAAGTTAGGGTTTTTTTTTTTTTTTGACTGAGAGTAACCTTTTAAGCTTTTCTTATAAACCCATTCACTGCCAAAATATTAATAACTGTGAACCCTAGAGAGCCATGTAGATCTTACAGG
>NW_011481957.1:18038-19678 GCF_000754665.1 Bison bison bison | reverse complement strand
GTATGAAAGAGATTAAACCTAGGGTTTGGCTTTCGGACCATAGCTAGAGAGAAGAGTCTTTTTTTTTTTTTTCAGAACTTCCCCCACCCCAGCGCTCACTACAAGCATTCATCTGTTGGTCTTTTCAGCCCCATTAATTGCTGTTTCTAATTTGCTGACATCAACTCTCCTTGACCAAAGTATCCTAGGTAGATGGGCAGAAATGAGGACCCAAGAAGTCTGTGGAGGCCTGCTTCATGTCAAGTGTGTGTCAAATCCAATGCCAGGATGAAATTATTAAGTTGTCAAGGAAACTTGTTTTGTTTAAGGATTTTTCCTCAAATATGAATGGAATTTATAGAACTAAAAGTTTAGTGAGAACTGCACGGAACTGACAGATATTTCTTACAAACACTACTGTCACCTTTTGCCTGGAAAAAATAATACATCCTAGCAACTGCAGAGAAAACGTTCTGCCAAGTTAGGAAATGTCACACAAAGATGGAATCTGAAAAAACATTATAGTCAAATTTAATTATGAAAGAAAGATAAGGAGAGGGAGGAGGAGGGGGAATGAAGGAGGGATGGAGAAAGAGAGAGAAGAACGAAAGAGAGGGAGAGAGGAGGAGAAATGAACAAAAAAGAAAAGAAGAAAGAAATCTAGCCACAGAGAGGGGAAGTGACTAGACAAATTGTAAGACAGCAAGTTAATGAAAGACCCTGGACTAGAAGTTCCTGTGTTCTGATTCCTAGGCTAAAACTGTTACAGAACATGCCACCCTGCTCCTACCAGAAGGTTGCAAAAATCTTCACAGAATATCAGAGTTGGAAGCACTTATAGGTATATTTCATTGATCTTTTCTTCAATGCAGGGCTTATATCTATAGAATCTCTACATGGCCATGGGGCTACGTGGCCAAGTCCATTCTCTGCCTATGCAGGAATTGCCCTAATACTGGGCAGCATCTCTATTTTCCTCTTGTCATTCCAGAAAAGAACTTCCTCAGCTCTTTATTCTGCCTGCAGCTGAGAAGAGAATCCAAATAACCAAAACATGAGTACACATTGAGAAAAGGAGACAACAATTTTGAAAAGTTCTCAAGTACCTCAATATGACTTTTCTTTGCTGTTCAACAGCTCCACACCTCATCTGGCCCAATGCTCAAAAATTTTTCTCAGCCTAGGGCCAGCTGCTAAGGCACTTACCAGGGTTGTCAGGCTGCATGATGGCCATAACAAAGGTGTGAGGAAAGAGCGTGGCTGCACTCTTCCTCATGCCCTGAAGCTGCACAGTGTTGCCCTGGAATGTGACCCCGTGCACATCAGTCTCTGTGCCCAGGCCAAGCAGGTGCCAGGCCACTGTGTCACCCTTGCACATGTCCAGCTTGGGCAGATTAGAGAACAGAAACCCATTAATGGCTGGAAAACAGAAACACAAGACAAAATGGGAAGATGAGAACAGATTACTCAGACACCAGCCAGCAGTGTGGCATCAGCACTGTACTAAGGTTTCCCACAACTTGAAATTTCTGAGTCATTCTCAACTCCTCTACCTTGTTCTCTAAGCCACATTAATTCTACTTATGATGCTCTGTCTCGTTGGGATGAGGGCTCGAATGACCTTTCTGGTTTTACATCCTGACCCTCCTCCACCATATTTC
>NW_011481957.1:14682-17938 GCF_000754665.1 Bison bison bison | reverse complement strand
ATATTTCACATTCTGGCAAAACTGAACTATTCTCCACTCCCAAAACCCCTTCACATAACAAAAAAGTATCAATCTCTCCTATTCACACTTTCTTAAAACTCCCCTCCCTTGGTTCTGTAGCACCATATTTCCCTGGTTCTCTTATAGCTTTTCTGATTGTTTCTCCTCCATCTTATTCTCATTCTCCATGCTCCTATAAAGTGTTAGTGTTCTCCAACATTCCTTCTTCAGCTTTCAATCTATATCATCCTCTTCATTTTCACTCCCATTGCCCTGATTCTGGCTTTCATCATCTCTGGCCTGAATCCTACAGAATCTTCCTCCCTGTACTTCTACCTATAATCTATCCCCACATTCTCTTCCATATACACATACACACCATTATCCTGTGAGCTCTATTTGCCTGTGCATGTGGCTCAGATGGTAAAAAACCTGCCTGCAATGTGGGAGACCTGAGGTTGATCCCTGGGTTGGGAAGATCCCCTGGAGAAGGAAACCCACTCCAGTATTCTTGCCTGGAGAATTTCATGGACAGAGAGGCTTGGTGGGTTATGGTGTATGGGATTGCAAAGAGTCAGACAAGACTGAACAACTAACACACACCACAAGACCTTAAACATGGTAGGCACTTAGAAAATACATGTTGGCTTTTCACATGTTGTTCCCTCTGCTGATAATAAATTCCCCCCACTGTCTTTTACTACAACAAACTACTACACATACATTATACACTAGCTCAAATATCACCTACCCTGTGAAGCAGAGTTATTACACTCTTTCTGGCTTCCTTGATATTTTCTTCCCACAAAATTCTGAAATGTCACTTACCATAGAGTCCTATGATTTACTTACATTTATCTTCTACACTAGATTGACTTAGCAGGAAGCACATCATTTTTTCTGTATCTAAGAACCTAGGATGTTGCCTAATACTTACCAGGTGCCCAATAAATTCAATCTGGAATAAATTTGGTTCATATACTGTATTATTTTTTCCAACTGATGTAACTGACTGGTAATGAGAACCAAGAGATAGAGCCAAAAGACAACATACTCATTTTTGACCACATCTCACCCTGCACACTCCCCTCAAAAATACAGGGAGACCTGCTTGAAGCTGATCCCTTTTCAATGTCCTTACACGCACTGAGACCAGCTTTAATGAGTAACTTTATTTGATAATTCCATGGGATGCTGATGGAAACATCATTAACCTCTTGATAATGCTTCCTTTACTACAGTGTTTGATTGCAAAGTTTGATTCAAACTTCAAGGCTTAGTCAAGCACTTCCTTCTTCCAAGAATTCTTTAACTGGATTTTTCTTCATCAATGTTCTCCTCTTCTGAACTTTATGTCATTTAAAAGCTGTTCCACACAATTTAGCACTTAATCACAGTCTGCCTTACATGTTCTATAATTGTTTAATGGGTATTATTAGTCTCATTTAATTGCAAAATGCTGAGAGCTCCTTGCAAACTTGGACCATTTCTCCATATCAATTCACTCACTGATCCCTTCACCTACTCATTAATTTAGTAGTTCATCATTTCAATAACTATTTACTATATATTAGACCATGTAAAGTGTAAACAGATAAACAACAAATAATACTCACCTTTAAGGAAACTACAGTCTAGCAGAAGTCAAAAGCCATGTAGCAAACAACTACAATATTGAGGATTGTATGGAACTTGCAATTTAAAAATCTGATAAAAATACAACAGTAGTTCACAAAAGGGTGTCATTATCCTGGGATCGGGTGATAAGAAATGGTTACATGGAAGAGGTTATTTATGAGTAGAGTTTTAGAGAATGGGCAGAATTTCCTTAGGATAAAAGCAAATATGTAAAGAGGGGCTTTTCAAGTGGAGTACAAAACATTACAAAAGCTTGAGCTCAGAAAAGTACAAGGGGTATGTCTGTATAGAATCCGCCTGCCAAGGCAGAAGATTCAGAAGACATAGGTTCAATCCCTGGGTCAGGAAGATCCCCAGGAGCAGGAAATGGCAACCCACTCCAGTATTCTTGCCTCGAAAATTCCATGGACAGAGGAGCCTGGTAGACTACAGTAGTCCATGGGATTGCAAAGAGTTGGACATGGCTGAGCGACTGAGCATGCTACACACACATGTCTACATAGAGAAAATATCTCCATTTGGCTGTAGTAGGAAGTTGGGAAGCAAGGATAGTGGGTGATAAAAGAGGAGGTAAGACTGGAAAGGTATCATCCCAGGTTACTCTCCTCATTTTCCTAGTGGGCCCTTTGTATGCAATCCTCATTTCATAGTACTTTTTTTCCAGTGTCTCCCACACTGCATAACACAGAACAAAGCACAGGAAGGTGTTAAGGATAAGATGTGTTGTCTTAGGTTTAATCCCTCAATTTAGCTTGTCTCTTAGCAGAGTTGACCAATAGAATCAATGTTTTCGGGGATGGATCATGATTAAGTCTAGGTTAGATTTTACTCATAACCTCTCAGCTATAGCTTAGGGTAAAAACACTCCCCATACCATGCATCCGATTAGAGTCTTGAAAACCCTTGGCATCCTCTGAGAGCAGTCGGGAATCCAACATAGCAGCTGCTTGATTGGCATTGCTGTACCAGCTCTTGTTCTCATCCAACACAGTGAAAAGGAGAAAGAATTCTTTATCCACCCCTTTCTGTAGTCCCAGTGGAAGAAAACAAAGGAGAATAACAACAGTTTTAACAGTTGTGAACTGTGCAGCTTCAGATCCCAGTGATCCTTGATTATTTCCCATTTCCTTTCCAAACACAGAGCCAAATCCATATCTCCTGCCTAGAGCTGTAGTTGTTGCTAAGAAGTTTTTCCTCAAGTAACTGCAAATTGCGTGTAGGTAAAGATGGTTAGAATAAAGTTATAAGACTGGAGGGGAGGAATGCAAGAAAAGGGGCAGGGAAGAAGTAAAAGATTATGATGAAGAGGTACAGAGTATGATAGAAGAGTGCCTGGAATCAACTAGGAGTAGGAATGCGGAAAAATGGCTAGGAGATCAGTGAGAGACTCTATGGGGGGATAAGTTAGAAAATAAAATAAAAAATAAGTATACTAATTATTAACATATTTTATTATCAATTATTAATTTTAGTAATATTATTATTACTGAGTGTTTACTAGGTATCAGACACTGTACTAAGCATTCTATATGGATTATTTTAATTAATCTTCACAGAAAGCCAAGATATTTACTTCCATTGTTAACCTTTTACTATAGATGATAAAATTGAGGCAAAG
>NW_011481957.1:13978-14354 GCF_000754665.1 Bison bison bison | reverse complement strand
TCTTGCCTGGAGAATCCCAGGGACGGGGGAGCCTGGTGGGCTGCTGTCTGTGGGGTCGCACAGAGTCGGACATGACCGAAGCGACTTAGCAGCAGCAGCAGCAGCAGCAGCAGCAAGTTTTAAGGGGCACTGAGATTTAAAAAAATGAAGAGATATTGGGAGAATATAAAATTGAAAGGAATAGACACTAAGGAAGATGTGTGTTTGTGAACAGAATAGCATGCAAAATAGCATGAGGTCATGACTGATCTGTGTAGTTGTACGGCAGAAACCAACTCAACATTGTAAAGCAGTTATCCTCCAATTTAAAAAAAAAAAAGGAAAAAGAAGAAGAAAAGGAAAAAAATAAAGTTTAGACAAAGAGATGAGGCCAAAA
>NW_011481957.1:10988-13878 GCF_000754665.1 Bison bison bison | reverse complement strand
TAGAACCCAGATCCATGCATAACTTCTATTTAACAACTCAGCCTTATCATCTTCCCAGCAGGCTTTCCAGCCAGAAACCTTGACAATACCTGCTTGCCATCTGTACCCAAGGTGCCAGCCTTGCACACCAGCAGGGGGCCCACCAGACCAGAATTGGTATCCCTTATGGGATCTGCAGCAGAGAAGTATGTCCAGGTGAGACAGGCAGGATCCTGAACAGTGGGACCAGCATGGGGAGGGACTGTCCAGCGGTATGTTACTTTCTCAAAGGGCCTAGCCACTAAGCCAGAGTGGGAAGAGTCTGCAGGAAAAACGTAGAATTTATTGCTCACATTGGCTAGAGTGTCAACATCTCCAAATAGTGGAGTAAAGATCATAAACTACAAAGGCATTTTGGAATTTATCACATGGTAGTATAATTTAGGATGATTTTAACTTATTTTTTCTTGTTCATTCATTGTTCCTAACTCTTTAAAGTTTCGAACATACAGAAAACTTTAAAGGATAGGACAATAACCACTCTACCACTTGGAGCTGATTAATATTTGGCCATCCTTCTTTTTGTATTTTATTTTTAAAATTTATTTATCAATTTTTTTTTTTTACAGTAGGGACTTGTTGGTTATCTATTTTATCACAGGCTTAGCCATCTTAAATTTATCTAAATCTATGTGTATGGTTACTTTTTCTAAATCATTGGGAAGTGAAATGTAAGAATAATGACATTTTACTTCTATATACATCAGTAACCATCTCTTATATTATCACAATAAGATTACCACACCTCAAAAATACCCTAGTACCATTTAATATCAGTGTAATAAAAAATCCAACTATCTCCCAAATGTATCTTTTTATACAACAAAAATTAGACAAGGATTTAATGTTGCCCTTGGTGTTGTCTCTTTGATTCTCCCCACCCCCACTGCCTTTGGTACCAATTTCTTGAAAAGTCTAGACCAGTTGCATTGCAGAATATTCTTTTATTCTAGATTTGTCTGTAACTTTGCCTTTTATGCTTTCAGTATTTTTTTTTTGGTACTTTTGACTTGAGATATTAGCATGCATGTGTTAGTATTACTCTCAAGGAAAAGAAGAAATTAACTACTCAGTAATCCCACTTGTAGGATTCTTCCTGAGGTAGTAATTCAAACCAAATGTACATATCCATTCATTGCAACATGATATACAATATCAAACAAATAATGAAAGCAATGTACATGTCCAAATGATAGGGGATAAGGTAAATATTTTTACCCTATTACATAGTCATTAAAATGTTTGTAACATTATAATGACATAGAAGATGGGCACAATATAAAGGTAAGAGAAAATAGTAATTAGCCTCCAATTAAAATAAATAAATTTATACCAAAAAAAAGAAAACAGTAAGATACCAAAATGTACAAAACATATCATTATAAATATATACATTTGTATAAACACAGAAAATATGAAAAAGTATATCAAACTATAATGGCACTCTACCTATGGGGTCTATTTATTTTATAATTTTCCATTTTTATCAAAATTCCACAACATATATGTTATTTTTATAACTAGAATATATTTATATTTAAAAGTTGTCTCACTGGTCCCAGCTCTGTCTCACTATAATATCATACTCAACAACATCCATCCATGGTAGTTAATTCTGCCTTCTTTTCTCTCCTTCCTTCCCCTATTTATATATCCTCTAGAGCAGGGGTGCCCAAACTCCAGAATCTAATGCCTGATGGTCTGAGATGGAGCTGAGGCAATAATAACGGAAATAAAGTGAACAATAAATATAATGCACTTGAATCATCCTAAAACCATTCTCTCCAACCCCGTCTATGGAAAAATTGTCTTCCATGAAACTAGTCCCTGGTGCCAAAAAGGTTGGAGACTGCTGCTCTAGAGGTACCTGTTATTTTCTGCAGCCCACATTTTTTGAAACCCTGCCTGCTCACCATCATTGTACACAGTTCCCTCAGAGTCCTTCTCATAAAAGACTCCATGAGGCTGTATGCTGAATGGCTGGGAGGCACGGTTGTAGAAGATCACCAGGATGGTGTCACCCACCTCAGCCCGGATCACTGGTCCTGGAAAATGGGAAGGAGAGACAATGGGAATAAAAACAGTGATGACCAGAGAGGATGGAAACAGAAGGGAAAGGAAAGAAATGTAAAAGAGAGAAAACTTTTATCTCTGCAATAGTAAGAATAATCTTTTTCTAGTATATTGCCATTTATAGTTATAAAAAGCAATTTAAAATCCACTATCTCAGGCTTCCCTGGTGGCTCAGTTGTAAAGAGTCCACCTGCCAATGGGGAAGACATTGGTTCAATCCCAGATACAGGAGGATCCCATGCTGCAGAGCAGCTAACCCATGCACCACAACTACCGAGCCTGTGTTATGGAGCTTAGGAGCCACAACTACTGAGCCTACATGCCACAATTACTGAAGCCCAAGTGTTCTGGAGTCCGTGCTCCACAACAAGAGATGCCACCATAATGAGAAGCCTACTTACCACAACTAGAGAGTGGCCCCTGCTTGCTGCAACTAGAGGAAAGCCTGCACAACAATGAAGACCCAGCATATCCAAAAAGACTCAAATTACTAAAATTAGAAATGAAAGTAGGGACATCACTACTAGTCATATAGAAGTAAAAAAATAAAATTATAAGAGGATGCTATTCACAATTGTACATGAGCAAATAGATGAATTTCTAGAACAGAAAACCTACCAAGACTTAAGTGTGAGGAAATAGAAAATCTGAAAGACAAATAAAAAGATTGACCATTAATCAAAAATATGGCAACTAAGAAAAGCCAGATGGCTTTACTGGTGAATTCTATTAAACATTTAAAGAACTACTACCAATTCTCAAATATTCCCCAAAAATT
>NW_011481957.1:6382-10888 GCF_000754665.1 Bison bison bison | reverse complement strand
CATTCTATGAGGTCAGCATTACACTGATACCAAAGCCAGACAAAGATATTACAAGAAAAGAAAAACTATACACCAGTACTACTTCTGAACACTAATGCAAAAATCCCCAACAAATTACTAGCAAACAAAAGTTAGCAGCATATTAAAAAAATTACATATCTTGACTAAGTCATATTTATTCCTGTAATGCAAGAATATTTCAACACACAAAAAACAGTCAGTGTAATACACTATGTTAACAAAATAAAAAGAAATCATCATCTTGGTTAATGCAGAAAAAAACACTGAACAAAATTGAACACCCTTTAATAATACAAAACATTCAAAAGCTAGGAATAGAAAGAGACTGCTTCAACATAATAAAAGCCATATATGAAAAACCCACCACAAACATCATACTCTATGTTGAAAGACTGAAACTTTTCCTCTGAGATTAGGAACAAGAAAGGATATTTGCTTTTACCACTTCTATTCAACATATTACTGGGGTTTCTAGCCAGAGCAATTAGTCAAGGAAAAGAAATAAAAGATATCCAAATTGGAAATGAAGAAGTAAAATATCTCTATTTGCAGATGGTATGATCCTTATCATAATTATTTGGAAAATCTTAAAGCTTCCACACACACACCCAAAATTAAAATAAATGAATTCCTCAAAAGAGTAGAATACAAAGTCAAGACACAAAAGTCAGTTGCACTAACAGGGAAAATTTGAAAGATAAATTACAGAAGCAATTTCATTTATAATACCATGAAAAGAATAAAATACCTAGACATTATTTAACCAAAGAGGTAAAAGATTTGTAGAAATAAAACTATAAACCATTGATAAAATACACATGAAAGTGGAAATACATCCCATGTTCATAAGTCAGAAGAATTAATATTGTTAAAATGTCAATTCCACATGAGCAATATGTAATCTTAAGGGACTCCAAGCAGCAAAATAATCTTGGGGGTAAAAAGAACAAACTGGAAGACATTACATGTTCTGATTTTAATACTTACTACAAAGCTACAGTAATCAAACCAGTGTGATAGTAGCATAAGGACAACAGATATATAGACCAATGGAATAGCATATAGAGCCCAGAAATAAATCCTCACAGATATGAGGACAACTTTTTAAACAAATGGTATTGAGAAAACTGAATTTACATATGCAAAAGAGTGGCTGTACCTTTACCTAACATCATATGCAAAAAAATTAACTAAAAATGGATCAAAGTTCTAAATTTGCCTAAAACAATACAACTGTTTATAAACATATGGCAAAATCTTCATGACACTGGATTTGGCAATGATTTCTTGGCTATGACATGAAAGGCACAGGTAATTAAAAAAATACTGTATTTCATAAAAAAAAAAAACATTAAATGTGTATCAAGAGACACTACCAACAGGGTCTACCTGGTGGTCTAGTGGTTAAGATTCCACACTTCCAAGTCAGGGGTGCAGGTTCAACCCCTGGTTGGGGAGCTAAGATCCTACATGCCATGAAACACAGCCAAGGGAAAAAAAAAAGAAGAAGAGAAGTACCAACAGAGTGAAAAGGCAGTCCACAGAATGAGAGAAAATATTTGCAAATCATATGTGACATGGGATTAGTATCCAGAATATATAGAGAACTCCTAAAACTCAACAACAAAAAAATAATTCAAATAAAGATGCACAAAGGACTTGAATAGACATTTTTCCAAAGAAGATATACAAACAGTCAGTGGGCACATGGAAAGATGCTCAACATCACTAATTATCAGGAAAATGCAAGTCAAAACTGCAATGAGCTATCTTCTCATACCTATTAGGATAGATCATATGAGAAAAATAAGTGTTGCCAAGGATGTATAGAAATTGGAACACTTGTGCACTGATGGTGGGAGTGTAAAATGGTGCAGTTACTGTGGAAAACACCATGGTAGTTCCTCAAATAAAACTAGAGCTACCATAAGATCCAGCAATTTCATTTCTGTGTATATACCCAAAGCAATTGAAAGCATGTCTCAAAGAAACATTTGTGTACCCATATTCATAGCAATATTATTCCCAACAGCTAAAATGTGGAAGCAAACCAACTGTTCACTAATAAACAAATGAATAAGTTTAGCAAAACTTATATACCTACAGCGCAAATTCTGCAATATACTACAACATGGCTAGACCTTAAGGACATTATACTAAGTGAAATGTCAGACACAAAAAGACAAATATTGTATAATTCCACTTATATGAGGTACTTAAGGTAATCAAGATCATAGAGACAGAAGATATTAATAGAATGGTGATTGACAAGGGTTGGGGGGATAATAGGTAATAATTTGTTAATTGGTATAGTGTTTCAGTTTTACAAGATGGAAAGAGTATGGAAATGGATGGTGGTGATGGCTGTGCAATGTTATGAATATATTTAATACCATTGAACTACATACTTTAAAATGATTAAGATGGTAAATTTTATGCTAAACATATTTTGCCACAATAAAATATTGAAGGGGAAAAAAAGACTGGGGACCTATCCTGAATACCAGCTAATGATAGCTCTTTTATACTTAACACTCAATCTCTTTTCCAAACCAAGGTGTGTTTCTGCTCCTGATTATCTCCCTATCCAGCTAATGAAACACCAATTGTCCATTATCAGAACTCAGAAAATCAACTGGTAAATCTAACCCCAGAACATGGTCTATTATATTATTTCATTTTCAAAATTTTGTCCCATCTAATCTATCTTGTTGCCTGGCTCTATGAATGTGTTGGGTATGTGAATAAGCCACACCCAACCTTCCTATACTATTTCAGTGCTATACTGTACTTTAGGCTTTTTAGATACCTTCCTTAGGTCAGGCCCTAAGCTTTGTTCGGCATTCCTCACCATAGCAACCATGTCTACATGTCATGCCATTTGCTCCTGGTCCTATATTTCCAAGATTCTGAACAGTCTTACTGCCTTAAATAGCCTCTCAGAAATATACCTAGAGAATAATGTTTAACAGTATGATCTGTACAGTACTGCTATGAGAAGATGTTCAATGTAAAAAAAAAAAGTTTCAGTAGTCAAATATATATAAGAAATGATGTATATTTTACTCCCATCATGGAGATTCATGGTAAACAAAAATAAATCCACAGCTCTGGGAAGCCCTGCACCAAAGAATACTATTTGACTAGGTTTAACTTAGTGTTTTGCAGACATTTTCAGACCCATAACCCTTTTCCACAAAACACTACTCTCTTGGGACTCATTCTGAGAAATGTTGGTCTACAGCATGTTTCTGAGTAGCCACCAGGCTCCAGTTTTTAAGCCCTCCCCAATTCTCTGGCTCTAGTCAATTAAATTCATAAGTTAAGAATTCCTCACCCAGAATTCCAAGATGCTTATCCTCCTCCAGCTGCACCTTTTCCTGGAATGTCTCATCTTGGAAGGCTTCATATCGAACTTTCCAGTAAGTGCCCCCAATTCGGATGGAGCTCTTCTGGAAGAATTTATCTGAGCCACTGGCATATAAGGAGGCAAATATCAAATTATTTAGCCATATATCAAATAAACTCCTGTTGCACACTTGTTCTTATCAAGTTATGGATCTTTGTTTAGGAAGGACCTCAGAGATCATCCAGGTTAACATCCATCTAGTGAAGGTATCTCGTCTGGCAAAATACAAATTAATGATACATAGCTTCTGCTTCAGCCTTTTCAAGATCAGGGAACTCATTTTCAGAGAAAATAATTCCTCTTACTGTTGGATAGTTTTTACGATTGGAGTTCTTTATAGTAGGCTGAAATCTTCTTGCTTGTAAGTTCTAGATGCTGGGATCAGTTCTATTCTCCAGAGTTACGTAGTCTTGTATCTGTCCTTAATCATCCTCAGGTACTCTAAATCCTTTCTCCCCTTAGTATCTTTCATTTAAAAATGAAAGTGCACTAACTTAGAAAGAATAGTTGTAGATTCTTAGAAGTCATGCTGACACCCAAGTGCCTACTTTCCTATATTTTCTGCAGATTCATTCTATTATTTCCTACTGGAGAATAAACATGATTTGATGTTCTATAGTATTTTCCATAAACTCTCTTAGTCATCTATCAAGTGCATCTTTTAAAAAGACCTGGAATCACTGATAGCCCAGTAAGTCAGTGTAACTTAAGGCCCAGCAACTGATTAGGGCACCAAACTTCTGCTCTATCTTGCCCATATCTGAGTCATGGATGAAGCATGAAAATTTGGAGAAATTCCTCAAAAAGGAGGGACATGGAATGACCATAAGGCAGGTTCCTTCCCCTCTTCTTATACTTTTCAGAGTACATTTTATACTTCAGCTTAAATGTGTCCTTCAGACTATGGTAAAGAAAGAAAGGAGCAACATGATAAATAAATGGTAGATTAGAATTGGAGAAATGTCATTTTAAATTACATGACCCCATCTTGGCCTTCTTTTCTGCTTGGACCCCTGGCTGGGAATATTTCAGATGACCATACAAAAAGCTTTATAACTCTGCAAGAGCAGGCACTC
>NW_011481957.1:4305-6263 GCF_000754665.1 Bison bison bison | reverse complement strand
TCTTACCTGCCTGGCTCCCTCAAGTTCTTTCCCGTACTCCCATCATGCCCCATAGGGCCATAGTCCCATTGAATCTCATGGGCCTCAATGAAGTACTGCCGGACTTTGCCTGTGAGTAAGTTCATGGGAGGTGCCATGGAGCAAGACTTGACCTTGTAGAGTGCTTGCATACCATCTGGAGGAAAAACATCAGGGCTGGCTCCATTCTACCCAATACATCTTTTACCCAGGTGACTCATCTTCCTCCTTTTCCTAATGTTTCCCACTTTCTCCCTTCACTAGGCTCTTTATCCCTCCCTCTAAATGAGCTACTTTCTCTCACTCCTAAAGAGCCTGACTGGGAGACAGGGAGTGCAAGTGGGAATTCAAGTATCTCCCACCTGCTTATCACTACTAACTCATTTATCAGACCTTTATTCTTGCCTCTGCAAAATGCTTACACTGTAGCAACATCACAGAAATTGAAGTCAAAATACCTGAATTCCAAGTCCAAGCCTTATCACTATCTATAGGAATTTAGGAAAGTCACTTCCTAGATCTGAGCTTAACCTCTGATTTGTAAATGGGGAGAATAGAGAAATCTACTACACTAGGCCCATGGGAGCATCAAATTTTAAAAAGAGTGTTATTTGTAAAATGGGAAGCTTCCAAAGTAAAGGAACATCTACATATGAAGATGAAGCTCCACACTTGGGACTGTCAGGAAAGTGTAGATTCTAAGTAGTGTTTCCAAAAGTGGAGTTGTTACATTGAGGCATAGTGGTAATAGATGATATTGTGTTATATTTGCTTGGCTGTGTATATAGGTCACTCAGGTACATTATCTCATTTGAGTCTCACAACATCCCAAGGAGATCTGAAATTTGAAATTAGAAATCTGAGCTTTGAAGAAAGAGGAAATAAGGATATTCATTTTCATTGAATGTGTACTATCTGCTAGAACCTTTTTTGGGTGATTTACATATTTTAGTTACTTCCTTCAGTCCTCATAACTAGCCTGTGAAACAGACTTAATGTCCCCTTTTGCAGATGAAGTTTTCTTTCTAAGGATCAGAGAGGTTACATAACTTGCCCAAGATTACACAGCTAGTCAGAGGTAGAATTAAGATTTAAGTGCCTATCTTCCAACTGCACATTTGAGTGCTCATTTTCTTCTCTTGTATCCAGTCTTGGTCTCATCATTCCCTCATCTCTAAGCTTCAAAATCCCATTATTTCTCTGAAACCTCTTTACAACTTTTTAAGGTGGGAATTATTATTGCAATCCTCAGATGAGGAAACATAGACACAAAAAATGTGACATGACTTACCAAAGGTTCACTCATCCATTCCTCTACTATCTTATGTTAGAGACGGGGAAGATAAAACCCAGAGAGCATGCCCAAGGTCAACCTGCAATTTAATGACTGAGCCAAGAATGAATCTGGAATCCCAGAATTCTAATGTTTCATTGTTTACATCCAGTTATCTCACCTGAAAGACCAATCTTATGGCTCCAGGTCAGAAACCCAGGCTCCTGATAACCATCACTGCCACCTACCTCCTATATCTAAAGGATCAGAGATGTTGGATCTCACCTTGCAAATGACTATTCACTTGGCAGCTGATTAACCAGGTGCCAGGTTCCTGGGGCACCATCTCAGCACTCACAAAAGTGGCTGGAAAGATATGAGCCACATCAGTTCTATGACCTCGGATGGTCAGCATCTGTCCATGGAAGAAAACTGTGTGGACATCTACCTCATTGCCCATGCCAAACAAGTGCCAGGCCACACGTTTCTGTGCACACATACTTAGATCTGGCAAGTTTCCAAATACAAAGCCATTTATTGCTGCAAAATAAAATACAAAGAAGATATCAGAGTTAGGAAATGATAGCCCAATGAGAGAAGCCTTACCATCTGATAATAATAATATGTAACACTTAGGTGAGGTTTCGAAGAGTAAACTGTGCTGACC
>NW_011481957.1:2062-3600 GCF_000754665.1 Bison bison bison | reverse complement strand
TTGAGGGCAGGAGGAGAAGGGGACGACAGAGGATGAGATGGTTGGATGGCATCACCGACTTGATGGACATGGGTTTGGGTGGATTCTGGGAATTGGTGATGGACAGGGAGGCCTGGCGTGCTGCAGTTCATGGGGTCGCAAAGAGTCGGACATGACTGAGCTACTGAACTGAATTGAACTGAACACCCTTATGGGAACTCATTTCTTTTCTCTACAAAACATGTAATTTTTTCCAGTTTGCATCCTTTTTAGAACAAAGAAATGTTAACTACTTATATCATTGGGCAACCCTAGCCAGTGACTAAGCATAGAGTATATGACTTTGAAATTAACAACCCTGGGCTGTTCCATATTGTAAGGCAAGGTACCTAATGGCAAGAGCATAGTCTATGAGGTCAGAGAGATTAGGGTTGGAATTTTAGCTGTGCTGTTTATTTTCTGTGTAATCCTACAGCCTTGGTTTACTCATGAGTGAAACATGGAAAAGCCACCTACAACTCATGGTCCTTATGAGGATTAAAAAGAACCAGGTATGTGAAAACATTCACCAAATACTAGGCCCAGTGGAGAACCTCAATCAGTGTTCACTGTTGTATGTGGTCAATTACTCCCAGCTCACCGTGCATCCTATTGCTCTTCTGAAAGTCCTCATCTTCTTTGTCCACTGAGGCAGGGTCTGAGCAGTAAGTGGCAATGTTCTCATTGATATGCCAGCTAAGGTTCTCATCTATCACACTAAAAAGGAGGAAGAAATCATTGTCCACATCCTGCCGCCGAGGAGGGAAGCTCCCATCCAGGGTTCCTATTGAAAGAAAGAAAAGAGCCTTTAAGAACCTTCTTTGTTTAGCAACAGTAAGCTGTAAGGGGTACTCACAATTAAGAATAGAAAGAGTGGAGCCTTAAGAGTCCGTCAGCAACAGAAAAGTAGATAGAACCTTCTGCTGCTAATTTCTATTTCCAAATTCCTTAGATAAAGTCACCAGTTCAGTTGAGCCTAGGACTTGAAGGTGAAGTACATAGAATCTAGAATAATTCCCTCCCATCATCCCTGCCTATGTCTTCAACTCAGGGCCTTAATTTGACCACAACACACAGGTCTTCAGGACTGACTATACCTTAAACATATCACATTTCCAACCAAACTTACAATCCTCCCCAAATTCTGATGGCTACACTTTCAATACTATCCAAAAAACTATTAATACACATTTATTCTTATGTAACTTGATTTTCATCATTACTAATTTGAGTTTTTTTTTTAATGAAATAAGAAAAAAAAAGTAGCAAAGTATTTTTTAAATTTTTTTTAAAATAATTAAATAGAAAAAAATAGTGAAAAGGGAGTTTGGTAGAGTTTATTCCTGCTAAAAAATGGGGGTGTTAAATTAATGCTCTCCAGGCTGTTGCTCAATATGTAGGTGATTCAATTATATCACAGCTCCCTCTAGATATCCCAAATTGTATCTTCAGCTCACACTTGGGGCTTATACCTCTTTTACAGGTTATAAGGGGTCCAATGAGACCAGTAGCAATATCTC
>NW_011481957.1:1424-1962 GCF_000754665.1 Bison bison bison | reverse complement strand
AGCAATATCTCGTGGAGCATCTACATGAGAATGGTAGACCCAGGTGAGGCATGCTGGGTCAGCATCAGTGGGTGCATGGCCTTCTGGAATGGTCCAGTTGTAGATGTGGCTGCCTCCTGGGGGTACAGAATCATCAGCTTTCAACCAACCAGAGGAACCATCTGGATACAAGGAACCTAAGAAATGAAATTGCACATGCTCAGTCCCAGGGTGAGAGAGACCTAGCAGATAGAGAAATCAGGAGAGTGCTGACATATGAGATATCTAGTTTCAGTTTTGTGGAAGGTAGAGTTCTAAAGTTCAGCACAGTATTCCTCACAACCTGAGGAAGGCCAGATTCAGGTAATATCTAGTCAAGAACCCTAGACTTTAAATCAACAGCAGGTTAAAAAGGTAGCAGCCCTTGGGGAAGGAGATATAGCCATTGAAAGTACTATACAGCTTAACCTAGTAATGCTCCAGTGCAAAGCCAATGACATGGAGGCAAGAGAGAATAAAAATTCCCTTCCTCTGAGCACTCACTTTGGAAAACAAAAAG
>NW_011481957.1:0-1324 GCF_000754665.1 Bison bison bison | reverse complement strand
TTCAAGCAATTTTTTGTGATAAAAAGTAAATTGAATCTCTACCTTTTTAAGGAATAATTGAGGTTTAGAGAGGGGCAGTGACTTGCCCAAAGTTACACAGTGTATGAATAGCAGAGCTGATAATGGTACCCATATTTTCTCTGGGGAGAGTAACTGGCACCTCAGTTCAAAAAAGAAGACTATCTTCATTCCCAGCTTCTCTCTCTCTCATAAGACAGTAAAGAAAAAGGGATATTTGTTGCAAGTAGGAGAAATAAAGGATGGGATATTTTACCTTCTGAGTCCTTTTCATAGAATACACCATGGGGATGGATGGTATAGGGACGAGTGGCAAAATTCTTCAAGTGGATAAGGATGACATCTCCCACCTCAGCCCTCAACACTGGCCCCAGGAAGCCCAACCAGGCTGGCTGGACCATTTCATCCATGTATGAGCCATCCTTGTATTCCTTGTAGATGGTCTTCTTGTAGCTGTTCCCTATTCGGTTCTTGTCAGACTTCAAGAAGCTAGCAGCTACTCTGGGAAGGAAGGAAAGAGAGACTCACATTTTTGCCTTTCTTCTAGAGGAAGCTGACCAAAAAGTGACCATTTTTGTTTAGGGCAAAATAAGAAGAAATGGGATTGTACTGATCAAAATATTAAAGCCTTAGGCTAGGATCTGATTGTTAGACAATGAGAAGTATTAACTTAGAGTGTATGAATTTGCCGATATGCACTTTTAACCTACAAAATGGGTTCCTCAGGTGGGATAGTGGTAAAGAACCCGCCTGCCAATACAGGAGACATAAGGGATGTGGGTTTGATCCAGGGTTGAGAAGATTCCCTTTAGGAGAGCACGGCAACACACTCCAGTATCTTGCCTGGAGAATCCCAAGGACAGAGGAGCCTGGCAGGCTATAGTCCACGGGGTCACAAAAAGTCAGACATGACTGAGTGACTGAGAACATAAAAATTGACTAGCCTAGAATCTCTGCCTTACCTGATTCCTTTCAACAAGTGTTCAAGGATCTCTACACATTGGACTTTGGAAGGAAAAGTTAAAAAGTCACTTGTACTGACTTTTTTAAGGTATCACTTTCTTCAGAAGAGAATTATGAGTTCATTTTCTTCAGCAGTGTAAAAAGAAGAGTATACTCTGGCCCTCAAATTAGGAAACAAGCATCAGTAGCCTAATTGAGTCACTGTTACTCACTCAGTACCCAAGTGAAGTCACTAATTCTCCCTGTGTCTCTATTTTCATCATTATCACTTCCCATCCCCTATAAACTGTGTTTAAAAATAAATGAGAATTCAGCAAAAATCATTTGCTATAATGTTCATAGA
>NW_011481956.1:9015-9493 GCF_000754665.1 Bison bison bison | reverse complement strand
GGTGGGAGGAGAAGGGGACAACAGAGGATGAGATGGTTGGATGGCATCACCAACTCGATGGACATGAGTTTGAGCAAACTCTGGGAGATGATGAAGGACAGGGGAACCTGGTGCACTGCAGTCCATCAGGTTGCAAAGAGTCAGGCATGACTGAGCCACTGAACAACATTTATCTATTTATCTATCTATATCATTCTAATGGAATAGTTATTGAAAAAAGATGACTCTGTAAAACATGTGATATTGTAATTGCTTAATTCAAGTGAGATGTAATAGTTGTTATTTTGTTCGTTTAAGGAAGGGAGAAAAGCCCAGATTTTATTTGTCAACATTATAGCAATCAGTGAACAAAAATAGATGGGAAAGGGTGAATTTAATTCAGATGACCATTACATCTACTACTGTGGGAAAGAATTGCTTATAAGAAATGCAGTAGCCCAAATAGTCAGCAAAAGAGTCTGAAATGGAGTACTTGGGT
>NW_011481956.1:4631-5188 GCF_000754665.1 Bison bison bison | reverse complement strand
GTAGTAGACTAAGAGGTCTCCTTTGTGCCCCCACAGGAGCATTGATTGAATGTGGCCTTTTCCCAGTGAAGAAACATAACTTTACACAAAGTAGTTTTTCTCAAGTAAAAACAATGTTATGAGAAGGACTAGCTAAGAATATTTGATACTAGTACCCTTAGTAGGCAGGGAAATAAGTACTTCTGTCCTGAAAGGGGAAGGGGAATATGGGAGCACAGAGCAATATATGGAACACTCCATAAACCATATTCAGTAAGAAGTCTAAGTGAAGGGACCCTTGACTGTCATTCACAGACATTGGTTTCTGGTAGCACAGACCAGGTGAATCATGTGATTTTAGAATCAGAACATACCTAGCAAGTATGATTATTTCAGTAAAAATATGGCTTCTTCCCTATACAAAGTTATAGGTAGTTAAGAATTTGTCCACAAGGAGCATGCTTAAATGAAGAAATCAAATCATCTTTTGACACACCTAGCTTCATTTTCACTTTTCACTTTCATGCACTGGAGAAGGAAATGGCAACCCACTCTAGTGTTCTTGCCTGGAGAATCCC
>NW_011481956.1:0-427 GCF_000754665.1 Bison bison bison | reverse complement strand
GACCAATATATCTACTACTGTGGGGCAAGAATCCCATAGAGGAAATGGAGTAGCCCTAATCAGCAAAAGAGTCTGAAATTCAGTACTTGGGTGCACTAATATTTACAAATATTATGTCCTCTTAGTTTGCTCTCTTGATAATCATGTTGTGTCCTATCATTCCTTCGGTCTTGTAATATTCTTTATTTTAAAGTCTATTTTTTTTTTTTCTGAAATGAGTAATGTTACTCTAACTTTCTTTGATATCCATTTACATGGAAGAACTTTTTCCATCCCCTTATTTTCAGACTGTATGTATCCTTAGGTCTTAAGTGAATCTCTTGTAGAGGGCATATTTACAGGTCTTATTTTTGTATTCATTCAGCCAGTCTCTGTCTTTTGGTCAGAGCATTTAATTCCTTTATTTTCAAGTTACTTATTGATATGT
>NW_011481955.1:13001-14289 GCF_000754665.1 Bison bison bison | reverse complement strand
GAAGCCTGGCGTGCTGCAGTCCATGGGGTTGTAAAGATAGGACGTGACTGAGCAACTGAACAACAAAACCCTGATGGACAGGGTCCTTGTACTGATTCCTCTGTACAAAGAACATCTGTAAAGGAAATAACTTAATGAAATAACATTTATTGGGGGGCTGGAGACTTCAAGACAATAATAAAGAATGCATTAATACACCTAACACCCAAATGTCTGACAGGTAATGCAATTTACAGAGGGTTTCTGTTGAACTTCCTTTTTTCTTTCATTCCCTCACATACACATTACTGGCATGTTTTATAGCTCAGACAGTAAAGAATCTGCCTGCAATGGAGGAGACTTAGGTTCAATCCGAGGGTTAGAAAGATCTCTTGGAGAAGGGAATGGCAACCCACTCCAGTATTTTTGCCTGGAGCATCCCATGGACAGAGGAGCCTGGCAGGCTATAGTCCATGGGGTCACAAAGAATCGGACATAACTGAATGACTAATACTTTATATAAATTGTCTCTAATCCCTAAATAGTCTGTATCATTTCCCCCATTTTGCAGATGGGGAAACTGAGGCTCAGAATTATGGCGTCTTGCCCCAGGCCACCCCTGGAGGAGGGGAATGCACTCCAGTATTCTTGCCTGGAGAATCCCCATGGACAGAGGTGCCTGGCGGGCTACAGAGTACAGGGTCACAAAGAGCCGGACATGCCTGAGTGACTAAGCACACAGCACACAGCCCGGGGCCACACAGCTGGCAGAGGGCAGAGTCCAGTTTAGAATCTGGATTTTTCTGACTCAAAAGACTGCCTTCCTCAGGAACATACCACTGCTACATCCACCAGGAGTTGGAAGTTTCTGAAGTATAAATGTAAAGAAAATTTGGATGCTGTAAATTCGGGTAGTGCTTCAACTACTTCTGAACTTAAATAAAAGAAGACTAATACTTATGCAGTGGTCATGTGTCCTCACCAATTTCACAAGCTAAGCACTCCCTAGTCTCCCTGAGAAGGACTGACATCTGGATCATATTGGCAAGTGGATGCTTTAAACATGAGAGAAAATTAGGACAAAAACCTAACACTGAATTACTTCCACCAGCTCGCTCACCAGTATCTCCCCAACTACTCATTTCTAATGTATAACCAGCTTGTCATCCATCCTTTCTAAGCAGTGAACAATGGCTTTGACCTCGGAGAAATATATCAGTTATAATTAATGTTTACTAGAATAAATGTAAATATATAAAAACACGCAAATGTTCTAAGCACATGTGATTTCCATTTTATTTTATGAAAC
>NW_011481955.1:8669-9534 GCF_000754665.1 Bison bison bison | reverse complement strand
GAAGGAAATGGCAACCCACTCCAGTGTTCTTGCCTGGAGAATCTCATGGACAGAGGAACCTGTTGGGCTACAGTCCATAGGGTCACAAAGAGTCAGACATGACTGAGTGACTAACAGCCTTGACAACAGAGCATGCAACAGAGCATGGTAGGATGTGGCAATCATTACATTTGACCTTAGGATGCCACATTCATTACTCCAACCAATAACAACAAAAGAGTTCTAGGATTAGGAAGAAAGTTCTGCAGTTGGTATATTTGTTAGGATATTTCTGTTGGTTCAGTGAACCACAAGCCCCCTGAGGACAGAACCCATGTTCACTTCATCTTAGATATCTATAAGGTCTGCTTAGAACTCTGGCCTCAGTGGGGACTTATTTGTGCACCAAAAAATTCAGTTAAAGAGTGAAATTTCTGCAGAAAACTGTGGTGAGCTCAAAAACTGATTATTTTCCTGAATTTTCTATTTACAATCCTAGTGGATATGGGTTTCAATTTTCTTCAAATTAATAGATCTAAAAACTTCTATGACAGAACCAAGGAGGGTTATATGGGGTTGCAGGAAATGGGCCAGACCTCCCCCAAATCTCCATGTTCTGCAACTTGTGACTTGTGCTCAAATCAGAAAATAAACTCAAAAATTATGATATAAAATGTCCAACATATTTCAAGCTGTTTTCTTCCTTTTGCATTTCCGGTTCATTACTCAGGAAGTATTTCCAGTGGCCACATCCTGCAGGAGCCATCTAACACCAACTGCTCCTTCTTGGACTGGAAAACTGGGGACTTTTACTTCCAGATTTAAGGATACTTGCTGAAGAGCTATTCTTTCTGTAAATTACTTGTCATTAAAATAACAATGGATG
>NW_011481955.1:4058-6079 GCF_000754665.1 Bison bison bison | reverse complement strand
CACTTCAAAGTAATAACTGTCCAATTGCTTTTTTTTTTTTTTTCAATTGCTTTTTGAAATGATGACCACAGACTTTTCTTACAGGCCAAAGGGACACCTATGAGTCTGAGTAATGCCATTCAAGGCATCAGCCAGCCTCCATGTGCTCATCCTACCATTTACCCAATAAAGATTTGTAGAGCAGCTGGTGTATGCCAAGCACCGTGCTGGATGAGGAAGAACACACTGGATTTTCAGATCCAGACCTTCACAACTCTACTTTTCATTAGATACTGGCTTGATCTGTCAAACCCCTACACATTTTATTGGCAACACACTGTATTTCTCAGAGTTTTAGTCTTTTATTTAAAAAAGTATGTAATTTCTTAAGATGCTCAAAATAAAATTTGGCCTTCAACTTGCCAAATATCTGAAAAAAGCTGCTATTAGCTCACACTCTTCCTACTTATCTTCTCCTTATTTTCTTCCCTTCCATCTCAGCACTCCTTTATTTGATTAACATATTTGAGTTCTGTAACACACATCCACACGATATTGTGAATATCCATGGAGTACCAGACAAGCTAAGGGAAAAAATTCAAACCTTGTCCATTAATGATTTTTTTCTTGTACCTAAATGTCTGCCATCATGTTATTGCTCGCTCACTAGTAAAGACTCAGAATTTCCATTCCAGAAGTAAGCCAAGCAAAGTCTTTATAATCTGGACAGTGAGAATTTAAAATAGCAGCCTTCAGGTCATTGGGTATTGGAAGCCAAATGCTATCTCTTTCCTCCAATCAAGTGAGTCTTTCCCATGGACAGTCTTTCCCTGTTGGACATCTGTACTTATGAACATGGCTTGATCCTGAAGGATACAGTCTAAATCAAACACGTATGGTCTTGTTAGCTTTATCACTGAAGTGTTGTCAGAGAACAGAGTAACTGCAGGTGTTCTGTGCTGTGTAGAGGGACCAAATGTGGGTAAAAACCATCAGGAGACAGATACAGATTTCACCTGAAGACAAACTGTATACCTGCAAATGCTGTCCCAACCCAAACTGGAAGAGGTCTCCTTGGCAGAACACCCCTGCAATGGAAGCATCCCTGGGGCCCTTAGGTGCTGGTGGCATTACAGGAATTCCAATAGCATAAGGTTTGAAGAGATAGACCAGACCTTTAATTCTTAAGGATGTAGACTCTCTGGCAAGGATGGTGAATGGGAACCCATTCGGACAGACATAGTTTAAAACAGCTATGATGGTTCAACCCCAAGGAGTGGTATGTTTTCGAAAGTGATAATGAAGAGGTCTCAATGTCAACAGTAACATAATCTTCCCACGATTTATGTCACAAGTTAGAAAATGAAAAGTAAAGTGTTAGTCAACATTTATAGGTAGGTGTCAGAGATTTTTACCAGCTAGTTAGTATTACACTCTTTTTTAAACAAATATCATATTTAGAATCTAAAAAAAGATGCAAATGAACTTATTCACAAAACAGAAACAGACTCACAGACTTAGAAAGCAAGCTTATGGTTATCAAAGGGGAAAGGTGAGATAGTTGGATGGCATCGCTGACAATGGACATGAGTTTGAGCAAGCTCTGGGAGTTAGTGATGGACAGGGAAGCCTGGAGGGCTGTAGTCCATGGGGTCGCAAAGAGTCAGACATGGCTGAATGACTGAACTGAACTGAAATGAAGAGTATCTGAAAACTCCCACAACTTCAAAGATGATGTTGCATTACATGGAAGTGAGATTTTATTTGAAATAACCAATACTTTACATTTAAACAATTTACTTTCCATTAATTAATTCAGTAATCCATCTATTCAACAGGCAAATAAGCTTCGGGCTAACATTGGGGAAAATTCTACTGTACAGATTTCAAGGACTCAATGCAAAGAGCTGTTTAAAAGAATTGCCAAAAATTGAAGGTTTCTTTTCTTTACTGACATTTTAAGGATCTGAGTAAATGTTCAGCTGCTGTGATCACCTCTGCAATTAATCACAATCTATAAGAAGATAATGGTTCAAAACCAT
>NW_011481955.1:0-429 GCF_000754665.1 Bison bison bison | reverse complement strand
ATCTAGTCAAGGCTATGGTTTTTCCAGTGGTCATGTATGGATGTGAGAGTTAGACTATGAAGAAAGCTGAACACAGAAGAATTGATGCTTTTGAACTGTGGTGTTGGAGAAGACTCTTGAAAGTCCCTTGGACTGCAAGGAGATCCAACCAGTCCATCCTGAAGGAGATCTGTCCTGGGCTGGAAGGACTGATGTTGAAGCTGAAACTCCAACACTTTGGCCACCTGATGCGAAGAGCTGACTCATTGGAAAAGACCCTGATGCTGGGAAAGATTGAGGGCAGGAGGAGAAGGGGACGACAGAGAATGAGATGGTTGGATGGCATCACTGACTCAATGGACATGAGTTTGGGTGGACTCTGGGAGTTGGTCATGGACAGGGAGGTCTGGTGTGCTGCAGTTCATGGGGTCACAAAGAGTCAGACACAAC
>NW_011481954.1:19885-20142 GCF_000754665.1 Bison bison bison | reverse complement strand
GCAAATTTTAAGCCATGCCTTAAGATAAGCCTATGTTATCTTGACTTGTTTGCTTTCCAAAAAGATAATGCTTTTGGATGAAATTTAATTTTTCAGATTCTCTAAAGGCTAGAGAACGTGCATAGAGTGTAAAACCTCTCCATGTGATTGGGTATTTTAAAATGTATTATTAGAGCATGTATTATAACCCTCATCCCTCTTTCTTCCTTTCATTCATCAGCCACCTGCTAGAGATTAATGAAACGTTATAAGAAGTT
>NW_011481954.1:18922-19454 GCF_000754665.1 Bison bison bison | reverse complement strand
CCCATAACTTTGATTACCTGAACGTTTGTCAGCAAAGTGATGTCTACGCTAATACTGGTTGCTAAATATTTGACTATTATCCCTGAAAGTCACAGGCAATCTCAAACTTCTAAGGATTACCATTCTGCTGTTCAAATTAGGCTTTGGGCAGCCTATCAAAAACCTGCCATGTGCTGGATGTCCATGGGAGATGTGGATGTTTAGATATCCCTGCCCCACAAAGAGCTTACAGAGAGCTTAGTAGTCATGCAGTACTCATAAGCTAGGATGGCTAACAATGCCACTTCTCAATATGGGTTAGGTTCATTACCAAATGAGTAGCGTGCTCTGCAGAGATATTAGAGTTCAGAAGTCTGTGAGAGTTAAATAAGGCTTCACAGAGGAGATAATATTTGAGATAAGAGAAGGGGGAGGCAATTCAAATGAGTGGAATAAGAAAAACATATGATAGTACATCTGGGAAACAATAAGAAGCCATGTTTTGCTTTTAGAGTCATCCTTTGTCCTTGCTCTGTGACGATTTTGACCAGGA
>NW_011481954.1:14314-17658 GCF_000754665.1 Bison bison bison | reverse complement strand
TTTTTTTTTTTTTTTTAGTATTTATTTGGCTGCAGCAGGTCATAGTTGCAGCATGTGGGATATTTAATCTTCATTGTAGCACATGGCATCTTTAGTTATGGCATACAAACTCTTAGTTGCATCACATGGGATCTAGTTCCCTGACCTGGGATCAAACCTGGGCCCTCCTGCATTGGGAGTGCAGAGCCACTTGACAGCCATGGAAGTCCCCTCTTCCTCCATCTTAGACATCAGCAGCTGCAGAGCATCTTCAAATCTCTCAGTCTGGTTCTAACTATTTTGTCTTTCTTATAATGACCCATATGGTTCCACTGGACTGTATTGGAAAATCCAGGAGAATTGTCTCATCTCAAGAGGAGACTCACATCTGAACAGTGTTATGTAAGGTAGCATTCATAGATTCTAGGGGTTAGGATATCTTTGTTGAGGAGGCATTATATTGCCTGCCACTTTAGGGTAGAAGTTCATTAGATAAAGGAAGAAGGGAAAGTACTAATATATTTTCCTAAGAAGGAGTAGTATGTGCTTGATAGAGGCAAAGGGTGATGGAGCACATTCTATCCTATCACAGATAAGTATTATCACTGTCATTTCTCCAGCAAGAAAAAGTATTTTCACTATGACCTCAGGTGCATGCACTATGCCTCACATCCAAACAAGCAGAAATTAATTGTTTAAGCCAATATACAGGCTATCCTAAAACTTAGCTATCACCTTTTATCAAAGTGATAAAAAGGACTTTAGACAAGACTTGGAACGCGGAGTCTGATGGTCTCCACAAGATTGCAGCTTTGCCGTCTGTCTTAGTCCTTTAGGGCTGTTCTAAGAAAAACGCCAAAGAATTGATGCCTTCAAATTATGGTGCTGGAGAAGACTCCTGAAAGTCCCTTGGATAGCAAGGAGATCAAACCAGTCAATCTTTTTTAAAAAAATTAATTACTTCTTTTTAATTGCAGGCTAATTACAGTATTGTGGTGGTTTTTGCCATACATTGACATGAATCAGCCACGGGTGTACATATGTTCCCCATCCTGAAACCCCTCCCACCTCCCTCCCCATCCCATCCCTCAGGGTCATCCCAGTGCACCAGCTTTGAGTGCCCTGTTTCATGCATCAAACTTGGACTATCTATTTCACAGATGGTAATATGTATATGTTTCTATGCTATTTTCTCAAATCATCCCATCCTCACCTTCTCCCATAGAGTCCAAAAGTCTGTTCTTTATATCTATGTCTCTTTTGCTGTCTTGCTCATGGGATCATCGTTACCATCTTTCTAAATTAAATTACATATATGTATATATGTTAATATACTGTATTGGTGTTTTTCTTTCTGACTTATTTCACTCTGTATAATAAGCTCCAGTTTCATCCACCTCATTAGAACTGCCTCAAATGCATTCTTTTTATAGATGGGTAATACTCCATTGTGTATATGTACCACAGCTTTCTTATCCATTCATCAGCCAATGGACATCTAGCTTGCTTCCATGTCCTAGCTATTGTAAACAGTGCTGCAATGAACACTGGGGTACATGTGTCTCTTTCAATTCTGGTTTCCTCAGTTTGTGTGCCCAGCAGTGGGATTGCTGGGTATATGGCAGTTCTATTTCCAGTTTTTTAAGGAATCTCCACACTGTTCTCCATAGTGGCTGTACTAGTTTACATTCCCACCAACAGTGTAAGAGGGTTCCCTTTTCTCCACACCCTCTCCAGCATTTATTGTTTGTAGACTTTTTGATGGCAGCCATTCTGACCAGCGTGATATGGTACCTCACTGTAAAACCAGTCAATCTTAAGGGAGATGAACCCTGAGTATTCACTGGAAGGACTGATGCTGAAGCTGAAGCTCCAGTGTTTTGGTCATGTGATGCTCACAGACGACTCATTGGGAAAGTCCCTGATGTTGGGAAAGATCAGGGGCAGAAGCAGAAGGGGACAGCAGAGGATGAGATGGTTGGATGGCATGAACTTGCACAAACTCTGGGAGATGGTGAAGGACAGGGAGGCCTGGTGTGCTGCAGTCCATGGGGTCACAGAGTTGGACACGACTGGGCAACTAAACAACAACAACAAAAATGCCGTAGACTGGATAGCTTATAAACAAGAGAAATTCGTTTTGCACAGTTCTAGAGATTGGAGAATCCAAGATCAAGGGGCTGGCTAGTTTACTGTCTGGTTATTGCCTGAGTCCATAGACTCCTGTCTTCTCATCTTGTCCTCACATGGATAAATGGGCATGTGAGCTGGCTTATAAGAACACTAATCCTATTCATGAGGGCTCCACCCTCAGGACCTAATCACCTCCCAAATGTCCCACCTCCAAAGACCATCACAGTGGGTGTTAGGTGTTAACATATGAAGTTGGGGGAAGACAAATATTCAGACCATAGCAACCATTAAATGGTTATGTAGTTTTGAGAGAGTTACTTTACCCTCTTTTAACATTAGTTTTCTTCTCTAAAATGGGGATTGAGAATCCCATCTTGTGGGAAAGGGAGATAATTCAAGACACTTTCTAGCATACAGCTTTCACTTCTTCAAGAAGCTAAGGACAAATTCACCATTTTTACAGGCTAGAGAGCCTGTGGTCTAGTAATCTGTGGGCAGATGCACCAAGGGTGGGACATAAATAAGATTGGAAATGCAAAACTGGCAACTGATACTGGAAAATTGCCTAGAAAAGACAAAGTAAATAGGAGACTAATTTATGGGTATTTTGGAAAAGAACAGATATGGTACATGGGTCAACAGGGCCTAGTGGGAAGCTGTCTTTTAGGGAGCCTTTATTCAGAGCAGCAAAGGGCCAGTGTGAATCCCACAGATGCTGGGGCCTGAATGCTGGTTGTTATTTGCAACCTTAGGCCATCTTGCACGTGCCCAGTATATTTATAAACAAGCTTGAAAGGGTCAGCCCTTACTCAAAAACATGTTAGATAATGATACGATAATCCAGTCACTACTTAAATTCACAATGTTTCAGATTTCAGCGGTTAGGGATAAAGGATTCTTAAGAATTATGTTTCTGATCTCTGGTGCGAATACTATGTGAAAAGCAGACATCAGGCCAGAATTGAGTAGTGAGTGAATGTAATGGAACTAAGCATTTGTCTGTCCACTGGTTTTCCACTGCTGATAGTCACTGGCATTTAATGAGCACATATTGCATATCAGGTGATCTCCCCCAATGACCTTCTGAGGATACCCATTTTATAGGTTAGGAAACTGAGGCTTGGAGAACTGAAGTGACTTCAAAAGTTGGTAAGAGACCCAGTTAGAAACTGATTTTGACTAATACCTCAAAATCCTTCTCTATAATTGTGGAAATAAATCTTGGTCTTTTC
>NW_011481954.1:10615-14214 GCF_000754665.1 Bison bison bison | reverse complement strand
TTTTTTTTTTTTTTTTTTTCTGGTTTGATTCCTGTAGTCTGCTCTTCTCAGATTAGACTTTCCCTAAGTTGGTTACTCTGTTTCTCTACTCACTTCTATCCTATTTCTCTCCCTAAGCCAACCTATCCACCAGGCAGTGTAGGACTAGGGGAAATGGGATAGAATTGTAAATGAGCTGTGTGACCATGGGGTAGAAAATTCTCTAAGCCCTTGTCTCATCCATAAACTGAAGATAATACTGGGCAGAAAGTTCATTTGGGTTTTTCCGTAACATTTAATGGAAAAACCCGAATGAACTTTTTGGCCAACCATGTAACATAGTCTCTTTCTTGGAGGATTATGTAAAATATGTTTCAGTCTCTAATATTTTAAAAATCAATAGAAAAATCCCTAGCATTTTATAAAATATTATTTCCTTTCTTCTTTCTCTCTACCCCACTGTAGTCTCTCGACTCATAGCCGTCTTCAAAAGGATTTGTCTCAGGAGCCAGACTAACCAAGTTTGAATTTAAGCTCTGTCACTTGCTTGCTGTGAGACCTAGGGAAGTTGCTATGTCTCGGTTTCCTAATCTACAAAATTGGAATTATAACAGCACCAACCACATAGGGTTGTTGTGAGACTTAAAGAGACGTAAAGTATAATATGATTTGGCCCATAGAAAATTTTCCATAAGTGTTAGATCTTAGTCTCCATAGGCACCTAGGACTTGTTAAATTCTTAAATACACCTTACTCCTTTACTGTTCCTTATGGAATACTGATATAGTAATAATAATCACACGTCCTAAGAAAAATTCAGTCTTCTGATCCTAAGTTTCTTCATCTATAAAAAGGAATAACTGTAGCACCTCCTTCATAATAATATTTATGAAGATTAATTAGCTGTAAGATATTGGAAGTGCTTAGCAATGCATGGCAAGGTAAATTTTCCATAATTATCGGCTACTATGATGATTCATTTGGTCAACAAATATTTATTGAACACTATATACCTGGTATTGTTGCAGTAACTGGGGCTATAGAGTGGTGAACTCTGTTGCCATAGAGATTACATTCTAATGGGAAACAGAGATGTAGTGACAATTGCTATGAAGAAAATTGGAGAGGGTAGCATGGTAAGTACTCTTTGAGGACCTTAAATGAATATGATATTGGAGTATGTTAATAAAGAGTCAAAGAAAGGACTGGTTTGGCAGATTACAGCATCAACTATTTGTGCTGGGTGCTGCATTTGAAGCTGAGAATGGCAGATAATCAAAAAGGCTGGAAGGTGCTGACTGCAACTTTGGCAGCAAGCCCCATTGACAATTAACCAGTCAGCAGTGAGGCAAATAGAATGTACTTTCTCTGTGTAAGTCTGAGGCTGTATTAGACTCTTTTAAGTTTTTTTTTTTTGCCTGTTCTGGACAAACTGGTCCAAATATTCATGTTTTTTAAACTTTATAAAACTGTTTATTACCTTTAATTAGCCTCTGGTATGAGTCCTAGATTGCTTCCTAGAGATTTCAGGAGATGTGTGGATCTTTATGGGATCTCATTTATTCACTGCATGAAACATGCTGATGGTGCTTGCAAAAATGTTAGCAATATCCTGATGCTATAACGCAGGCTGGTGAATGGTAGATGTGAAGATAACTGGTCCTTAAGTCTAGCAATATTTCTGTATTCAGCCCTACCAAGGCAGCCTTAATATTAAATGTGTTCTGCTTTGGATTTATGTGGAGGTGCTGCCTTCTGCCTTCTATTTGAGGGGCTAAATACTTGCAGACTTTTCCATTATGTCAAAGAGATGTCGACAGGACTAGAAATAGTAAGACACTCAAAATTTAAACTTGACTTCCATTTGGGATTTTACAGGAGGAAAGTGCTGACAATTAGGGGAGAGTGACAATGAGAATAAATGAATCCCTGTATCACATTCAATAGAAACAACTCACTTGGATAAATCTTTCACACTAAGCTTAACTACCATTCAGATAATGGACTTTGAGGGCTAAGGTGTCACTAAAATGCCATTCAACCTATCGTATCTCAGGTATTTAAAAATTCCCACAGCAAATCTCAGCATTTTGATAGAACCAGAAAGAATACTGACATTGAGTTTGACATTTTAGAAAATTAAGTTACTGGGCTGCATTGACAGATGAACAGAGCAGAGTGATAACATTCCACTGGGAGGCGATGTTCAGACAAACTTGCAGGCTGCTGGGGAATGAAATCTTATCTTTTTAGATAACCAGGCCTTGGTTATTAGAAGGCATTAAGGAGTAGGCTCCCAATCTCAGGAGAGGACCCAGAAATAATTCAATTTCTAGTCACAGGTATGCCATATTTACTGAATGCCTGTACTGTGCCAGACACTGGAAGGGACACTTGGGAAATAACTAGCCTTGTTCTGTAGAATCTCTCCCTCCAGAGGAAGAGACAGATAAGCCATGTAGTACATTATGTCCAATGATAAAAGAGCAGGGCACTGTCGTGACATACAACAAGGAGCTAAAGCAAAACTAGGGGGGGAATGATTAGCTAATACCTAACAATCAAGAATTTTGTGAAGGAAAGGATAGGATCCAAAAGCCTGAAAGACGTAGGCTTAATATCTAACGGGTTCCATGGTTCAAGTAGAACAAAGTGGAACAAGATGGGTATAAGTTCAGCCATTCTGGGCTAGTGGTCACCTATATCTGTACTCAAAGGTTTTGCTGTACCCAGGTGTTATGCCAACCATTTCTCTTTCTGTGAATGATCAAACCATTGTTTGCTTTATACTGAAAATTTCTTTGATGAATTTCTTGCCCATGTTTTTAATGAAAATTAAATCAATCTCTTTCTCTTCAGATATGTATATTTCCCCCTCTTCTTTATGTAATTTTGATAATTGAAGAAATTGGAGATATTGTTCTTTACCGTTTGAATTTACCTGTTTGTGTGTGTGTGTGTGTGTGTGTGCATGTGCTTTCTTGGAACTTATTCCTCTAATCCTTATAGTTCTGAAAACTGGAATTTAGAACTAAACCTTATTGGACTGAGGGCAAACATTTTTCATCAGATTGTTTCATTGATGAGGCTGTGTGTTGCAGATTGTATCACACTGAAAATTGTATAATGTGTGGTTGACTCTGTATAATGAAAGGATCCCTGGGTTAATGGGATGCCTGGGTTAACAGGATGACTGCCAGCTTGCTCTGGTGAAAATTTAACCTTTACCCCCTTTTAATCTAGGAGTGATCCATGTGGGTGATCCTTTGACACTATGTAGATTTGGAGTTACCCATCAACCTATCTATCACCTAATAGTTTTCATTGTCCTTCAGGGTCCTTGCCCAAATCAATTACTTCAATGGGGGTTTCATTGCTGTCTATCTTTACGTATTTTGAATGGAGATAGTAGTTTTGCTGAAATCTTTGCTTGGTTCAGAGGCTTATAAACTTGCTGTGTCAGACTATACATGCATTATATATATATAGTTTTTCCATTTAAGCAGCCAACCACACCTGCTTTCATTGCTGTTGATTACACTAAATCCAGGGGCCATGGGTAAAGGTACAGACATTAAGTGATTTTAAATAAGGTGTGAGTTAATTCTTTGGGAATATAG
>NW_011481954.1:6361-10076 GCF_000754665.1 Bison bison bison | reverse complement strand
TTGCAAAATTTGGTCTGAAAAGCCTTTAATTTGTGTTTACTGTGTAAGTAGGTTGAAGGTATAGAGAAGGGATCTGGAGCCCAGGATGTTTACCAGTCAACCCTGATCCTGATTTGGTTCTTTCATATTTGTTTCTACAGCCTGTTTCCTAATTTGAGTCTTCTGAATGTTTGTACCTTTGTCTTTTTTCCCCCCACAGCTTCTTCCATGTCACCCTTCAAATACTAGGTCCTTGAAAAGGGGATGATGGTGATGAGGAAGATAAGGACTTTTTTCTATCTAGTCAAAAATCAATATAAGTTATTCCATGTTGTTCTCATCATAGATAAGCAAGAATGATAAATTTTCTGCATAGCCTAAACTGCTGCAGCATTAATCTGTGAAGTGATTTTACCATTTAATGTTATTTTCAACAAAGCCTTCATAAAATTCATGGCTGCAGCTGTTCTGCATTATTATGTTCTCTTTTGCAAATTTTCTTAACTAAAAGCCATTTCTCATTTTTACATCGTAATTTTTGAGAAAGTAATGAATGATTAAGGTAATCAGGAATACATGAAGTTGGGGGAAAGACACATACATATATATTTTTAGTCATATTTGAAGAGTAGTCCTTAAATGATAATGCACTAACTCATTCACAACATCAGGGAAATTTATATTGTATGCCTGGTCCGGCTCCATTTTCTGGAAAAATAAGTTCTTAAATATGTCACATCTATCACCCGGCTTCCAAAGTCACAAATCTAAACTAGAAATGGGAATTTTTCATGTTCCATTTTCTCTCACACATTCTCTGATCTCTCTTTCTCTCTCTCTCTAACCAAATACCAATTTAAAGACAGAAGGGCATAAAAGGGTAGTCTAAATGTAGGTACTAAAAGCAAATTACATATTTTACAACTTTGGCTAGGAATGACTCTGTTTAAGGGAGTAGCTCATTAACCCAAAGTAGTGAATTTTTAATGGTGGCACTTTGGCAGAAAGATTTTTTATTAATAATTCCAATTACTAAATGTCTTCTATGAGCCCAGCATTGTAATAACTGGTTTTAGTACCAAGTATCAGATTATTGTCTCAAACTCTTACTATACCCTGCAAGGAAAGTAGTATTAGCTTCAGTTACGGATGAGGAAACCAAGGCCCACAGAGCCTTGGACTTGTCATTGGACTTGTCTTGTCCAATGACAAGTAATATAATAGATACTGGAGCTAGGAGTAGTACCTGGGTCTGCTATAAAGCTTATATTCTTGCCTTATACCATATTGCCTCCCACTATTGTTAAATAACAGTCCTAAAAAGATAGGGAACTTATATCCATGTTTCATATTTATATAGTCCTCAACCTCCAATCAAAATAGATATGAGTTTTGCCTTGGGAATGGCATGATATATAACCAGGATGTCTTTAGATCCCAGTAGTTGAAAAAGAAAAAGCAAAACCCTTGCTTTTCATTGACTTTGGTTGGTTGACCAGATGGTTCTCTGTTGTTTTCATGGGAGAAGGGATTGAAGGGTAGAAGAATTTAACCAAGGTCCTGGCTCATTAGAGGGATCTGGTTCCCCTCAACTCACAGGTACATGTGTAAGAACTTTGCTTTGATACCACCACAGTTTCAGTCCCCTTCTCTGGGATTTCTTTTATGTTGGGGCACTGCTAAAGATGTGGTCCAGGAGTTGGTGATGGACAGGGAGGCGTTGAGTGCTGCAATTCATGGGGTCACAAAGAGTCGGACACGACTGAGCGACTGAACTGAACTGAACTGAAAGATGTGGTCCACGTTTGTAGTCAGCTGGCCACACAAACATCAACTTGGTAGTCACTGGGTGAGGTGTTGTTGGTTGTGGAAAGGAAGGTTTTAAGAGATACTAAAGAGAATGTCTGCTAGCTTACCCTTGCATATGGTTATCATGTGTTTCCTAAGGTTAAGTCTGGACAGAATGTTCCCATGAACATCCTAGACAACAGAAAAATGCTTGTCACAGTAGCCCTTTGCAGTGAAATCCTCATTTCTTGTCTCCTGAGATCTTTTCTTCTCCCTCTTGCCCCACTGACATTGACCTTTAACTCACCAATACCTAGCCCTTCCTCCCCTGCTTTGGGGATTTTCTTTTAGTTCTTAGAGGTTGTCCACATTTCTAAAAATCCTGATATTTCTTTGCAAACTCCTGTTTCTATCTGGAGTTTTGCTCTTTTATAAGGTCTCTAGAGACCAAACTAGATTGTGTTTCTACTTTCTGTCATCTATGAAGCAACGGCTCCAGAACTGACTTTCTATCTGAAGCATGTGGGATGATCTAGTGGTTCTGAATGACTAGAAGAAAGGAAATAAAGCTAACACCCTATGATTATTGCTTGACTATCATGTGAGAGGCTACAAAGGCCTATCTTTCCTTGATTACTTGGACCTACTGCCTATGGTACATTCAGTTCTGAAATGCCCTCTCCAGACTGTTGGTGGGAAAGCAAAATTTTGTAATTGCTATGGAAAACTGTATATAAATTCCTCAAAAGATTAAAACTACTATGTGACCAACATTGAAATGAGGATTGCTAAGAGATGTTAACATATCCATGTTCATTGCAGCATTATTCACAATTCCCACAAGGCAGAAACAACCTAAGTATCCATTGGATGAATGGATAAAGAAAAAAGTGTGTATACACACAATGGAATATTATTTAGCCTTAAAACAGAAGGAGATTCTGTAATATGCAACAACATGAATGAATCTGGAGGACATTATGGTAGTCAAAGAAGGACAAATACTGCATGATTTGACTTATGTGAGGTATATAGTAGTTGAACCGGGATACTGAGAGTAGAATGGTGGTTGCCAAGGATTAGGGGAGGGGAAAACAGAGAGTTGCCATTGAACAGGTATAAGATTTCAGTTAAGCAAGATGAATAAGGTCTAGAGATCTCCTGTACAAATATTGTGCCCTATAGTTAACAGTACTGTATTGTACACGTAACAATTTAAGAGGGTAAATCTCATTTTAAGAGTTCTTACAACCATAGGATAAAAATAAAAATATTAGCATTATGCTGAATAATAGATGTCAGGCACAGAAAACAGCATACTATACAGTTTCATTTATATGAAGTTCTAAAATAAGAAAAACTAATCTGTGGTGATAACAGATCAATGGTTGTCTTTTGGGGGAGGAGCAATTGGGATGGAGCATCATGGAACTTTTGAGGATATGGCAATATTCTAAATTTTGATAGATGTGTTAGTTATACCATTTTATGCATTTATCAAAGATGATTGAACTTTAAGATTAATACATTTGACCAAGTGTAAATTATATCCCAATAAAATATTAAAAACAATCACTTAGAACACAACACTTATAGCCCTGTGTGAATTAATTTAATCATAGAAATCACCTAAAAAGGGTAAAATAACTTTTTACCCCCAGAAAAATCTCCTTTATAGAAGCCCTGACAAATGATTTTTAGAGTCATCTTGAAATTTGTGTTTCAGGAGTTTGGGAATTCATTACCATAAGGTGTATATATACTATAAAGTTAAGTAAGTCTCACATTTTTAATTTAATTTATTATAAGTCAAATAAAATATTAACTAACATTCACTGAGTGTTTGCTAAGGTTAATAGCATAGATGAGTTTTGTTTATTTTTGTATCTTTTATAAAGTAAGCAATAATATTGGAATGTAAAAATTAAAACAGTCTTTTACAAAACTC
>NW_011481954.1:4067-6261 GCF_000754665.1 Bison bison bison | reverse complement strand
TACCAAAAGTACTAGAACTAATAATGGAGTTTAGTGACATCACAGACTTTAAGCTCAATACAGAAAAATTAATTGTACAAAACAGACAAAGCTCATTCATGCTGTTGGAAGAATAACTGATACTTTCCAAAATATATTACTTTTTCTTTTCTTTTTTTTATTTTGGTCTTATTGCCTTCCTAGGCCATGAGATACAATGTTGAACTGAAGTATAAGGATAGACAGCCTTATATTCTGACCTTGGGGGAAAGCATTCAATCTTTCAATATTAAGTGTGATGTTAGCTGTAGCTTTTGTATAGATGTTCTTTTAATGAGAATTTTCATCATGAATGGGTGTTGAATTTCTGCATCTATTAACATGATCATGTGTTTTTTTCTTCTTTAGTTTGTTCATATAGTGATTTTTATTGATCCATTTACAAACATTGAACTAGCCTTTCAATCTTGAGATAAGACTCACTTAGTCATGATATGTTATCCTTTTTATATATTGATGGATTCGATTTTCTGATATTTTATTAAAGACTCTTCTATGTTTATAATGGGTATTGGTAAATAGATTACCTTTTTGTAATATTTAATCTAATTCTGATACAAGGATAATATGGTTCTCATAGAATGGGTTGGAAGGTGTTCCTTCTTCTATACTCTGGAAGTATTTGTATAAGGTTGGTATTATTTGTTTTTTAAATATTTCATAGACCCTACTAGACAAGTGGTTGGGACTTGAAGTTTACGTGGAGGTTTTCAATTATGAATTCAATTTCTTTAGTAGTTATGAAGTTATTCAGATTTTCTATTTATTTTTGTGTCACTTTTCATAATTGGTATCATTCATGGAATTTGTCCATTTCATTTGATTGAATTTATTGACATAAAATTATCATTAATGTTGAGAAATTACCATGCTAATATATCTAAGATGTTATTAATACTCCCTTTTCTTCATATGGTATAATCATTTTCGTGTTCTTGATTCATTTAAAGTTTGTGTTTAAGCTTTGTTAGCATGAGTCGACAGACTATTCCTTTTTCTATATCAAGTTTAGTACTGTTACCAAGGTGTGGGCTTCTTGGGTCTCTATTGAATCCTCCTGGTGCTCAAAGAGGTCTCTACAATCTAGCTCAGAGCTCAGCAAACTATAACCTGTGGGTCAAGTCCAGCTTATGGACTGTTTTTGAATAGTTTGGGAGCTAAGACTTATATTTAAATTTGCAAGGCATAGTTTAAAAAAAAACACAAAAGAGTATGTTACAGACATCATATGTGACCCACAAAGCCTAAAATATTTACCATCTGGCCCTTTAATGAAAGTGTTGACTGACCCCTGCTAGCTGATGAGAGCTAGAATGTTTTCTAATCATGTGTGAGCTTGGAATTGTTCAGTTTACATCTCCCCTCTGGTTGATTTTTTTCCCTGGCCTCACAGAGTGTCACCTCATGTATAAACAACTTCTTGGCCAGCTAAAGACATCATGGGACCTATATACGTGTTTCTTGAACCCACCTTATTTTTCCTTCTCAAAGATTCAAATCTGTACTGTTTATTGTCCCATGTATGAAAATAGATGTTTCACATTTTTCGTCCAGTTTTCTGGAGTTTTTAGCAGCAGGAGGACAAGTCCTCTGTCATAAGCAGAAGTACATAATAAATAAAACTTTGATATATCTTATGCACCAAAAATATAAACAATGAAGTTTTGATATATTTTATCATTTATTTCTCTATATTTGAAGGGGAAGAGAAGCTCTTCAGTTTGGATTGGTTTCCAAAATTGCTGCATAATTTCTAATTCTGGAAGTTTTTTTTTTTATTGAAACAACAAAAATTTCTTGAGAATTGTCATATGCCAGTTAGTCTGTTGTATTATTTAATTTTCATAGCAAAACTTTTGAGGTTGAGAGAAGTCATGTTTTCCAAAGACTCACGGATTTTACATAGCAGAACTAGTATGTGAATCTAGGCCTGACTCCCAAGCCCTCAGTTCTTATCTATTTCTTTTTTTTCTAACTGAAGGCAATGGCACCTCACTCCAGTACTCTTGCCTGGAAAATCCCATGGACGGAAGAGCCTGGTAAGGTGCAGTCCATGGGGGTCTCTAAGAGTCAGACATGGCTGAGCGACTTCCCTTTCACTTTTCACTTTCATGCATTGGAGAAGGAAACGGCAACCCACTCCAGTATTCTTGCC
>NW_011481954.1:2984-3967 GCF_000754665.1 Bison bison bison | reverse complement strand
AAATATTGATTATAGTTCCCTGTGCTATACAAGAGGTCCTTGTTGGATATCTATTTTATATAAGGTAGTGTGCATCTGCTAATCCCAACCTCTTAATTAATCCCTCCCTTCCCTTTCCTCTCTGGTATATTATAAGTTTATTTTCTATGTCTGTGGGATATTTTTGTTTTGTGAATAAGTTGTTTTGTATCTTTTACTTTTAGATTCCACATATAAGTGGTATCACTTATAAGTGTATTTCTCTGGCTTATTTCACAGTATGATAATCTTTAGGTCCATCCATGTTCATGATGTGTTATTATTTCATTCTTTTTATTACTGAATCGTTTTTTTATCCATTTCTCTATTGATGGACATTTAGGTTGCCTCCATTTCTTGGCTATTGCAAATAGTGCTGCTATGAGCATTAGGGTGCATATATCTTTTCAAATTATGGTTTTATCTGCATATATGCCCAGGAGTGGCATTGCTGGGTCATGTGGCAGCTCTGTTTTTAGTTTTTAGGGGACCTCCGTACTGTTCTCCATAGTACCAATGTACCAATATACATTCCCATCTACAGTGTAAGAGGGTTCTCTTTTCTCCACACCTTCTCTGACATTTATTATTTCTAGACATTTTGCTGATGGCCATTCTACACAAGTGAGGTAATAACCTCATTTTAGTTTTGATTTGCATTTCTCTATTTATTTGCTATGTTGAACATTTTTTTTCATGTCATCCATTTCTTCAGTTCAGTCACTCAGTCGTGTCTGACTCTTTGCAACCCCATGGACTGCAGCACGCCAGGCTTCCCTGTCTATCACCAACTCTCAGAGCCTGCTCAAACTCATGTCCATCAGGTTGGTGATACCCTCTGACCATGTCATCCTTAGTTGTCCCCTTCTGCTCCTGTCTTCAAATTTTCCCAGCATCAGGATCTTTCAAATGAGTCAGTACTTTGCATCAGGTGTCCAAATATTGGAGCTTCAACTTCAATGTCA
>NW_011481954.1:1560-1954 GCF_000754665.1 Bison bison bison | reverse complement strand
TGGAGCCAGTCTGTTGTTCCATGTCCTGTTCTAACTGTTGCTTCTTGACCTGCATACAGATTTCTCAGGCGGCAGGTCAGGTGGTCTGGTATTCCCATCTCTTGAAGATTTTTCCAGTTTGTTGTGACCCACACAGTCAAAGGCTTTGGTATAGTCAATAAAGCAGACACAGATGTTTTTCTGGAAGTCTCTTGTTTTTTTGATGATCCAATGGATGTTGACAATTTGATCTCTGGTTCTTCTACCTTTTCTAAATCCAACTTGACCATCTGGAAATTCTTGGTTCACATACTCTTGAAACCTCACTTGGAGAATTGTGAGCATCACTTTACTAGCGTGTGAGATGAGTGCAGTTGTGCAGTAGTTTGAGCATTCTTTGGCATTGCCTTTCTTT
>NW_011481954.1:0-320 GCF_000754665.1 Bison bison bison | reverse complement strand
TTTCTAGTAGTCATGTATGGATGTGAGAGTTGGACTGTGAAGAAAGCTGAGCGCTGAAGAATTGATGCTTTTGAACTGTGGTGTTGGACAATAGTCTTGAGAGTCCCTTGGACTGCAAGGAGATCCAACCAGTCCATTCTAAAGGAGATGAGTCCTGAATGTTCATTGAAAGAAATGATGCTAAAGCTGAAACTCTGGTACTTTGGCCACCTCATGTGAAAAGTTGACTCATTGGAAAAGACTCTGATGCTGGGAGGGATTGGGGGCAGGAGGAGAAGGGGATGACAGAGGATGAGATGGTTGGATGGCATCACTGACTC
>NW_011481953.1:7931-9771 GCF_000754665.1 Bison bison bison | reverse complement strand
GGAGGTGAGATGGACTGTGACTCCCAGCAGTGACAGTACTGACTCAAGAAAAGCATTTATTATTCTTAGGTTTTGACTTGTTCTATAGAGTCTTTGGAATTTTTCTTTTTTCTTTCTTTCTCCCTGCTCCCCCACCAATGTAGTTGTCAATTTTATTGGCACTATGAAATCTAATTAAGCTTTCAGATTTATTTTTATCAGTCACAATTTTTATAGTTGCTATAAACCTCTGCCTCTATATTGGGCTTTTTGCAGTTTTGAGGAGTTTTCCTTCTTTTTTTTTCTCCTTTTTTAATATTAATATTTAAAATCTATTATTTTTTTTTCTAAATTCATTCCTTTGTTTTCTTTTCCTACAGTTCTTTCCCCTTGCAGTTAATCTTTACTGTATATAAATCTTCCTTATCTAACTCTGTTTAACTTTGCATATCTATTTTTTCTTTCTTTTCTTTCTTTCCTTTCCTCTCAATGTATTTGTCAGTTTTATTTTCATTGCTTTATTCCCAATTGGCACCTTACTTTAGTTTTGTTTTACAGTTTGTGCTTTAGTTAATTTTGTTCTGATAGATATAATTTTTGGTTTCCTTTGTACTCTGGGTCAATCTATTGTACTTTATTTTTCTTGGACTGTATGGATATATATATGTGTACATTCAGTCACATTTTTTATTGTTGTTATAAACCTCTAGCTCGACTTAGACTTTTGCAGTTCTGTGTAGTTTTCTTTTTTTTTTTCTATTACCTTCTTCCATTTTGTTTTCCTTTTCTCTTTTTACGGTTTTACCTTTTAATTTTTTAAACAAACCTATTATATTTTTTTCTACATTTATTCCTTTGTTTGTCTTTCCTACACTGCTTTTCCCTTTGCTGTTAATCTTTAATGTATATAAATCTTCTTCATTTAACTTTGCATATCTATGATTTCTTTCCTTTCTTTCCTCTCAGCATATTTGTTAGTTTTGTTTTCATATTCATTGCTTTTTTCCCCCCACTTGGCAATTTGCTTTAGTTTTGTTTTCCAATTTATGCTTTACTTAGTTTTGTTCTTAACTGATAAATATACTTTTTTATTTCCTTTGATTCCTGGATAAGTCTACTATACTTTATTTTTGTTGGACTGTTTTGATTTCACTTGTGGATATAAATGTATATAGTCCATTATTTTAATTATTCCTGATTTTGTAACTACCATTTGTCTGGGGTTAATCTTTGGCTTCTCATTTTTGGATATTGGTTTTATGTCACTTAATGCCATGACAAACCACTTGTGGAATCTTCGTTCCTGACCAGAGATCAAGTGCTGGGGCTTTGGAGTGGGAGCACTGACTCCAAGACCCTATACTACCAGAGAACTAACCCTCAGGTCAGATCAGATCACTTGCTCAGTCGTATCCGACTCTTTGTGACCCCATGAATCGCAGCACGCCAGGCCTCCCTGTCCATCACAAGCTCCCGGAGTTCACTCAGACTCACGTCCATTGAGTCGGTGATGGCCATCCAGCCGTCACATCCTCTGTCATCCCCTTCTCCTCCTGCCCCCAATCCCTCCCAGCATCAGAGTCTTTTCCAATGAGTCAACTCTTCGCATGAGGTGGCCAAAGTACTGGAGTTTCAGCTTTAGCATCATTCCTTCCAAAGAAATCCCAGGCCTGATCTCCTTCAGAATGGACTGGTTGGATCTCCTTGCAGTCCAAGGGACTCTCAAGAGTCTTCTCCAACACCACAGTTCAAAAGCATCAATTCTTCAGTGCTGAACCTTCTTCACAGTCCAACTCTCACATCCATACATGACCACAGGAAAAACCATAGCCTTGACTAGACGAACCTTTGTTGGCAAAGT
>NW_011481953.1:4535-5351 GCF_000754665.1 Bison bison bison | reverse complement strand
TCATAGCTATTTGTAAGGCCTCCCCAGACAGCCATTTTGCTTTTTTGCATTTCCTTCCATGGGGATGATCTTGATCCCTGTCTCCTGTACAATGTCACGAACCTCCATCCATAGTTCATCAGGCACTCTATCTGTCAGATCTAATCCCTTAAATCTATTTCTCACTTCCACTGTTTAATCATAAGGGATTTGATTTAGGTCATACTTGAATGGTCTAGTGGTTTTCCCTACTTTTTTCAATTCAAGTCTGAATTTGGCAATAAAAAGCTCATGATCTGAGCCACAGTCAGCTCCCAGTCTTGTTTTTGCTGACTGTAGATATCTTCTCCATCTTTGGTTGCAAAGAATATAATCAGTATGATTTTGGTGCTGACCATCTGGTGCTGTCCATGTGTACAGTCTTCTCTTGTGTTGTTAGAAGAGGGTGTTTGCTATTACCAGTGCATTCTCTTGGCAAAACTCTATTAGCCTTTGTCCTGCTTCATTCTATATTCCAAGGCCAAATTTACCTGTTACTCCTGGTTTTTCTTGACTTCCTACTTTCGCATTCCAGTCCCCTATAGTGAAAAGGACATCTTTTTTGGGTGTTAGTTCTAAAAGGTCTTGTAGGTCTTCATAGAACCGTTCAACTTCAGCTTCTTCAGCATTACTGGTTGGGGCACAGACTTGGATTACTGTGATACTGAATGGTTTGCCTTGGAAACAAACAGAGATCATTTTTTCATTTTTGAGATTGCATCCAAGTACTGCATTTCAGACTCTTTTGTTGACCATGATGGCTACTCCATTTCTTCTAAGGGATTCCTGCCCACAGTA
>NW_011481953.1:0-483 GCF_000754665.1 Bison bison bison | reverse complement strand
AGGAAACAAGAATATGCAGTGGGGAAAAGACAGCCTCTTCAATAAATAGTGCTGGGAAAATTGCACAGCTACATGTAGAAGAATGAAATTAGAACACTTCTTAACACCATACACAAAAATAAACTCAAAATGGACTAAAGACCTAAATGAGAGACCAGAAACTATAAAGCTTTTAGAGGAAAACATAGGCAGAACACTCGATGACATAAAACAAAGCAAGACCCTCTGTGACCCACCACCTAGAGTAATGGAAATAAAAACCAAAGTAAACAAGTGGGACCTGATTAAACTTAAAGGCTTTTTCACTGCAAGGAAACTATAAGCAAGGTGAATAGACAAACCTTGGAATGGGGGAAAATAATAGTAAATGAAACAACTGACAAAGGATTAATTTCCAAAATACACAATCAGCTCATACAACTCAACTACCAGGAACGACAAACAACCCAATCAAAAAGTGGGGAAAAGACCTACACAGACATT
>NW_011481952.1:13381-13725 GCF_000754665.1 Bison bison bison | reverse complement strand
GCTCAGGGCCAGTGCACTGGGATGACACTGAGGGATGGGATGGGGAAGGAGGTGGGAGGGGGGTTTAGGATGGGGGACACATGTACACCCATGGCTGATTCATGTGCATGGATGGCAAAAACTACTACGATATGTAAAGTAATTAGCCTCCAATTAAAATAAATAAATTAACTTACAAAAAAAAAAAAAACCTTTCCAACCCCCCACTACTCTCAAGATGAAACCCAAACTCCTAAATATATATTTCAAAGCCCAAGTCTACCTCTGTCTCTTACTAGCTGTGCAAACTTGAGCAGGTCAAACTCTCTCACCCTCAGTTTTCTCATTTATTATAAAATGGAAAT
>NW_011481952.1:8415-10941 GCF_000754665.1 Bison bison bison | reverse complement strand
TATTCTTTTTTTTAAGAAGCCAAAGTTTTGGCTTTTGACATGAATGAATAATCTATGTACGATAATTAATAAAAACTGACATCACATCACTGGTGTTTCATCAGAAGCCACCCCACTCTTCCTGTCAGTCTTTTTTGTGGTGGATTATCAGGGATGCTATATAGAAAATTTTGGTTAAGGACTGAAAATATTTCAAATGCTTAGCTAGAGTCCCCTGTAGGGAGAACTAAGAATTAGAAACCACACAGTGCTATGAATGGGCTCCTGTAGGCCTTAAGAAACCAAAAATCCTTCTACCCCACCCTCACTGCTGGCCACAGCTGGGATAGGTGACCCCCACTTGCAGCAGAAATGTAATCTATGAGTACAAAATGTCCATAATGGTACAGCTTTCTTGACTGCTAGAGTCCCTAAAACCCATCTAGAGATTGATTCAGTTTACAGACAGAATCAAGATTCCTGGTCTTCATTCAAGGATCATTAGCTCCTTCACAAAGGGAGTGTTGCCTGGCAGGACTCCTCATGGATAGAGTGGTTTAACTAGAAATTTGGTTTTCAAGAGTGCATCCCTGTGTAAAACCTACTGAGGCCACATCAGCAAGTCTGCCTTCAGCAAGGAGATGGCAGGCAAGTGTGCCATCTTGATGTGGTAGTGCCAAAGCCACACCTAGGTCACCTCAAGCTGCTATATGGGGATGTCAGATCCATTTTATCCTAGCATTGAGCTTCTGAAGGCTGATGCCTGATGCCTCCTAGTAAGAGAAATAAAATACTGATTCATGCTACAACATGGATGAACTCAACATAATGCTAAGTTAAAGACACAAAAGGCCAATATTATGATTCCATTTATATGAAATGTCCAGTGTAGGTAAATCTATAAAGACAGAAAGTAGATTCATGGTTGCCAAGGGATGGGGAAGGTGGAAATGGGAAGTGAGTGCTTAATGGGTACAAATTACCTTCTAGAGTGACGAAAATGTTCTGTAACTAGATAGTCATAATGATTGCACAAGATTATGAATGTACTAAATGCCACTGAATTGCACACTTTAAAATGGTTAATACAGTAAATTTTACATGATGTCTATTTTACCACATAAGTAAAAACATTCATCTTTTAGTTCCATTTCTAGAAATTCTATTTGGTTCTTTCTGATATTTATTTATTTATATATCTTCCTTGTCTTTTTTATATCCTCTCATTTATTTAAACATGTTTCTAAGTTGTTTGCATCTGATAGTAACTTTGGAGATCTACATCTTTAGTTTATTATTTGGGCTGATAGTGGCTTTTTTAAAAACTGTGTGTATGTTTGGCTAGCTTTATCTGTGAGGGTCTTGTTAAAGTCTGAGAAGTAGACTCCTCCAGAAAGGACCAGATTTGCTCCTGCCATATGTCTGGATTTGCCACTAAAAATGAACTGGGCTATGCCGATAGTATTTATTTGAACTCCAAAACCACATGAGGGCAGGCTTGTGGTTGCAAACATCAAAGGCCCCTAATAAGAAAGTGAAAAGAAAATTTACACTTTTGGGAAATGGTAGAAAATATTTGCAAATCATAAAGAGTCTAGCATTCAACTATATAAAGAACTCTTCAACTCTACAACAAAATGACAAACACCCAGTTAATACACAGGCAAAAGGCGCAAATAGAAATTTCTCCAAGGAAGATATACAATGGCCAGTTAAGCACATGAAAATATACTCAACATCATTAATCATTAGGAAAATGTAAATCAAAACCATAAGTGATACCACTTCACACCTACTAGGATGGCTGTAATTTTTAAAAACCCTGAAAATAACAAAGGTTGGAGAGGATATGGATAAATTGGAACCCTACCTTGTTGGTAGGAATGTAAAATAGTGCAGCTGCTGTGGAAAACAGCTTAGTGTTCCCTCAAAAAATTAAACATATAACCCAGTTACTCCAGTCCTAAATTTATACCCTCAAAATTGAAATCAGATATTCCAACAAAACTTGTACATGACTGCTCATAACAATCAAAGCACTGTTATTCATAATCACCAAAAGGTGGAAACAACTCAAATGTCCACCAGATGCAAATGCATAAAGAAAATGTGGTCCATCTGTACAATGGAATACAATTCAATCATAAAAATTGAGGTACTGATACATGGCACAACAGAGATAACTTCAGGTGAAAAAAGTCAGGCACAAATGTTCACAAATTGTATGACTGCATTTGAGTGAAATACACAGAATAGGGAAATCCATAGAAATAGAAAATACATTAGTGTTTAACAGGGGCTCCAGGGAGGGGGACTGGGAAATGACTGTTAACAGGTATGGAGTCTCTTTATGGGATGATGAAAATGTTTTTGAATTTGATAATAGCAATGGTTACACAACACAGTGAATATACTATGACTGAAATGACCAGAGAAGGCGATGGCACCCCACGCCAGTACTCTTGCCTGGAAAATCCTATGGACGGAGGAGCCTGGTAGGCTGCAGTCCATGGGGTCGCTAAGAGTCAGACACGACTGAGCGACTTC
>NW_011481952.1:3808-5798 GCF_000754665.1 Bison bison bison | reverse complement strand
ACGGCGGCGATATTGAGCCCCCGCCGCAGCAGGAGGAGCCGGGCCCCCAGGCCGTCCAGGGGCCCCAGAATGCGGCAGTAAAGCCGCGCCGCTGCCGTACCGTTTTCACCCAGTTGCAGCTGCTGGAGCTGGAACGAGTTTTCCGCCGCGTTCAGTACCCCGACGTGTTTGCACGGTAAGTGGCTGGCTCCGGAGACGCCCAGTTCTTCGCTGGCCCGCGCGCCTTCCAGGACGCCTTAGGTTCTTTCCCAGGACCCTTCCCCCTCCTCTCCCGGGCCAAAAGCCACTTTGGAGGCTCGAGGGCGCCGGGTCTGCCCTAGCTCGCGGGGGTTGGGCCAAACCCTGCAGAGTTTGCAGGGGTGCAAGAGAGGGGCGGGACTAGGGTGGAACAAGTAAAGCAGGGCAGATTAATATTTATTTAATTTAAAATCTTGGTAATTTGCTCATCGTGGGGTTTTGCATGCATTTTTATATTTTAAATATTGCAGTAAAACTTTATCGTGATTACTCCGCTTTTTCCACGCCGTTTAAATTTTGTGCACGAGGAGAGCGCCTCCTAGCGCTCACCCTGGTCTCTCGGCCCTGCCACGTGGAGCGCTGTTTCCAGGCTTTGACCGTTAAAAAGCCCGGGCCGGAGCCCCCTAGAGTACGAAGTGGTTGTTGCTCAGTCGTGTTGGACTCAGCGACCCCGTGGGGTGTAGCCCGCCAGGCTCCTCTGTCAATGGGATTCTCCAGGCAAGAATGCTGGAGTGGGTTACCATTTCCTTCTCCATAGAGTACGAAGGGGAAGGCCTATTCTGTCCCCATAGGAATGGGGCATCAGGACGAATCGGTGTGAGGTTTATGGGCGCCCTTAATGGTTCCATTGTATACGTCCTTCACCCTTGATTGCTTGGCTGATATGGCTTGAAGTTTCTCCATGAGAGTTCACAGCTCCCTTTTACAGTAAACAGAAATACTTGGGTTTAAAACGCCAATTTTTTGCGGGGGAAGGAGGGGATTGTCATTTTAGTTATTTTTACGGAGGGATCTCCGTAAAAGTGAAAAGATTTTCAAGTTAGTTCTCTGCTGTTGCACAAATGGAAAAATTAATTGAATCATTTTGAAGTAACAGGCACATTACCAGGAATTTTAATATGTATTCCCTTTTTATATTTTAATTAATGGGTGAGTTGTCCACGGGAAGACCCTAAGTAAACCATAAACCGTATTACAGAAAATTTTAATTTACAGAAATGTAAATGATATATTTTATCCAAAATTCCAAATACTGAATTTGCACTTTTCCCCCATCAGAGAGGACATCGCAAGACGTCTGAATTTGGCTGAAAGAAGAGTGCAGGTTAGTAAATCTTAATTTTAAGATTGGCCGGGCAGCCATTCTAAAACATGCTTTACATTTTGTCCTGAAAACTCTCAATTTGGTGTGCTTTGTTGTTTTTTCCATACAAACACACACAGGGAAAAAAGTAGAACACAGACCTCTCTCCTCTCTAAACACACACACACACAGAGGTTTTTTTTCCAGTAAATAAAGTTCATCTTCTAACACTGGCATCCTTTAGGGAGGCTGTTAGTATTCCCTAAAGGAATATTTCTATGTGACTCTACTGGGGCTCAGTCTCACCTGGGAAGCATTCACTTTAATACTCTGAAAAGCTAGGTTATAAGAAAGATCAACTGTACTCAGTTATTTAAAATACTTAAAACCTGGGCATAAGGTCTTAGCTAAAGGAGTGAATTACAAATATTAGACATTGGTGTGAGGGAATAATTCAAACACAGAGCATAGTACATGAGTAACTAACATATGTTTAGTTAAACTGAAACTGTCAAGGGGGTGGCTTAAAGTTCCAAATCCCAGTGCCTAATCCTCTTGCTGCTGTTTTTTAAGTGTTTTTGCGAAGTAGTGTAGAGGTGGCAGGTGGCAGTCTTAAATTCTAGTTGTTTTTTTTTTTTGGAAGACTTTGATGTCAGCCTGAAAACATTG
>NW_011481952.1:0-305 GCF_000754665.1 Bison bison bison | reverse complement strand
TGCTGCTGCTGCTGCTAAGTCACTTCAGTCGTGTCCGAGTCTGTGCGACCCCATAGATGGCAGCCCACCAGGCTCCCCCATCCCTGGGATTCTCCAGGCAAGAACACTGGAGTGGGTTGCCATTGCCTTCTCCAATGCATGAAAGTGAAAAGTGAAAGTGAAGTTGCTCAGTTGTGTCCGACTCTTGACAATGCAATTCAAACAGAAGGTCAAAGATGCTTCCTTCCATAATGTAATGGGTCTAAGTCACTATAATAGGTTATGCACATCAGAGTCCTCCCAGTGCCTGTAGCGGGTTTACACTG
>NW_011481951.1:19284-20201 GCF_000754665.1 Bison bison bison | reverse complement strand
GACAGGGGGATGACAGAGGATGAGATGGTTGGATGGCCTCACCGACTCAATGGACATGGGTTTGGGTGGACTCTGGGAGTTGGTGATGGACAGGGAGGCCTGGCGTGCTGCAGTGCATGGGGTCGCAAAGAGTCAGACACAACTGAGCGACTGAACTGAACTGAACTGCACAGCACCTGAAATGTACTAAAAATCACTGACTTGTTCACGTGGATGAGCAATATCATGGCATGAGTAAGCATGATGTGTAAAGTGTGTGTAGAAAGCTGTTTTAATGTACACGTAACAGAGGAATCAGACCTGACCGCAGAGTGGTTCTAGCCCTCGTCAGAGGCAAAGGAAGGAGAGAACTTACTCATATCTCCAGAACCGAACTGGCAGTTTTTACAAGCGGGCTCCCACTGCTGGCGGCTGGAGCAGGGTTCAAGGTGAGGTACGTCACCAGACTGCACCCGTCTCACTCTGTCTGGGGTGGTTTCGACCACAACCTACAACATTGCCCGTTCCCCCAGGCAGAAGAGACGGAACCCTGAAACTTGGGCTGCAGAGAGAGCTCCGGCTTTCTTAGTATGGAAAGGCGGTGGTTGCTGAACTGGCTCTGGGAAGCCAGCGGTCCGCCTGGCCCGCTCTGGGGGTCAGTGAGGGGCTGCAGGTCAGCCCCCAACTCCAGCCCACCCAGGACGGCCGCCAGCTCACGCTGCACACGGATGCAGGCACTGCCCCCTCACGGGCGCGGTGAGCTGCAGCTGGAGGGAAGGCGGCGACGCTGGGAGAGAAGTCTCGGCTCCTGTGCGGTTGCAAAGGTCACTTGCTGCAGAGGCTCTTCCTGTTTCTTTGTTCATGGCCGGTTCCTTGTGGCTGGGACCCCAAACAGCGCTGCCCTGGCTGAACTTTGCAGAGCCCCGCTCCCCGCCGAC
>NW_011481951.1:6857-16913 GCF_000754665.1 Bison bison bison | reverse complement strand
AAAGCTGGCATGTATCTGGAGAAAACTATAATTCAGAATGATACAGGGACCCCAGTGTTCAATGCAGCGCTGTTTATAATAGCCAAGACAAGGAAGCAACCTGTGTCCGTCGACAGATATGGATGAGGAAGAGGTCCGTGCACACACAGAGCGTTGCACAGCCGCAGAGAGCACGGAAGGATGCCGTCTGCAGCCACAGGGACGGACGGAGAGATGACCGTGCTCAGTCAGTCAGTCAGACACGTGTGCGGAATCCACAGTGAACGGTAAAGTGATCTTGTTTACAAAACATACACAGACTCAGAGACACAGAAAAGAAAGTCACGCTGCCAAAGGGGAGAGTGGGGAGGGGGTACACTGGGGGTTTGGGGTCACAGTACACACAGTGCTAGATACAAAAAAACAGCAGCTCTTCCTGCACAGCACAGGGAACGACATTCAGCATGTTGCAATAGCCCATAATGGAGAAGAAGCTAGAAAGAATACATATATGTAGCGATCCCTTTGCTGTACATCTGAAACTAATACAGCATTGCAGATCAGCTGTATAAACGTCTCTAATTAAAAAAAAAAAGCATAAAACTGCATGGCGAGTTTACACAGGTCCCACTGTGAAGAAATTCTGGACGGCGAGGGCTGGCGTTTAGACTGGACTTCGACGAGCACTCTTCACGTTAGGGCTGTGGACCACTCGATCCCAGACTCACTTCCGGCCTCAGGCAGAACAAAACTCACCCGTCCCCCAGTCCCCCCTGCCCACCTTCACACACTGTGCCCTTGGCCGGCGCCGCTGGAGTAGGCAGCCGGTGCTCCCGCCCAGAGCGTAGGAGGAGTCGGCTGAGCTCAGCCCCACAGCGAAGTGACTGTGACCTTAATGTGCCCCACGAACCCCACACTGCCCATGCCCCCAGCACGTGGGCGGACAGCTTCTGCCAACTCACAGAGCCCTGTGACCCTGGAGCCCTGCTGGGGCGAGGAGGGGCCCTGTGGCAGCACCACGGGCCCGAGGGAGCACCGTCCCCCGGCCGCCTTGGGTGAGGGCCTGGTCATCCGCCCTGGCAGCCCCCGATGCCCAGGGCGACGCCCGGGCCCCGGGCTCCTTGCTGCCTCCATCTTTTACACCCTTGCTGTCATCCCATCTACACGCTTTGCTCCGCGTGTGTCCGGCTGGTTGTCTTGTTCTGGCTTGATCGCAGGACTCTCTGTGGACTCCGTGGGGGATGCTTTGCGGTAAGCCTCTGGGGCTGCCCTTCCTCCGTCTGTGTCTTGCGCGCCTGTGGGACCCTCCTCTGCAGCGCAGAGGCCTCACCATTCCTCCCTTTCGTAGGTTCTGAGAGTTCACTTTTCCTCTTTACGCCTGCTAACCTACCAGGACTTAGTCATGTGTGGTGTGAGGCAGCGAGCTACACTTGTGTGTCTTCTCCACACAGATAACAAGCTCCATTTATCCAATATTCTCTTGGCAAGTATTGTCGCCTCCTGTACTCGACTGCTCAGTTGCAAAATTGTGTCTGACTCTCTGCGACCTCAAGGACTGCAGCACACCAGGCTTCCCTGTCCTTCATTATCGCCTGGAGTTTGCTCAAACTCGTGTCCATTGAGTCAGTGATACCATCCAACCATCTCACCCTCTGTCGTACCCTTCTCTTCCTGCCCTCAATCTTTCTCATCCTCAAGGTCTTTTCCAATGAGTCAGCTCTTCACACCAAGTGGCCAAAGTATTGGAGCTTCAGATTCAGCATCTGTCCTTTCAAAGAATATTCAGGGTTGATTTCCTTTAAGACTGATTGGTTTGATCTCCTTGCAGTCCAAGGGACTCTCAAGAGTCTTCTCCAGCACCACAGTTTGAAAGCGTCAATTCTTCAGCACTCAGCCTTCTTGATGGTCCAACTCTCACATCCATACCTGACCACTGGAAAAACAATCACTTTGATTGTATGTACGTTTGTCGACAAAGTGAGGTCTCTGCTTTTAAAAACACTATCTAGGTTTGACGTAGCTATTCTTCCAAGGAGCAAGCATCTTTTAATTTCGTGGCTGCAGTCACACTGTCCACTGAGTGTGTGTATCTATGTCTGGGGCTTCCCAGGTGGCTCAGCTGGTAAAGAATCCGCCTGCAATGTGGGAGACCTGGGTTTAATCCCTGGGTCAGGAAGATCCCCTGGAGGAAGGCTTAGCAACCCACTCCCGTACTCTTGCCTGGAGAATCCCATGGACAGAAGAGCCTGGTGGGCTGCAGTCCATGGGGTTGCAAAGAGTTGGACACGACGGAGCGACTAATGTTTCCACTTTTCTCTGTCTGAGCGCGTGTATGTCTGAGCGTGTGTATCTGGTGAGGGCGTCTGAGTGTGAATGTATGTCTGAGAGTGTGCGTGTCAGGATGTGTGTCTGAATGTGTGCATCTGACTGAATGTGACCGTGTCTCCGTGTCTGCCTGTGTGTGAATCAGTGTGTGTCCCTGTGCTGTACAAGTGCGTGTCTGAGTGACCGTGTCTGTATGTGGGTCTGCGTGTCCCAGTGCGTGTATGTGTGTGTGCATGTGTGTGAGTGTGCCTACATGTGTGTGTCTGAGTGACTGTGTGTGTGTGTCTCAGTGAGTTTCTGAGTGAGGTCTTTATCTGCGTGACTTGTGTGTTGGTGTGTGCGTCTGAATGAGTGTGTGTCTGAACTGGTTTCGTGTGTCTGAATGTGTCTGAATGAGTGTGCGAGTGCATACATGTGTACGTGTGTCCATGTGTGTGTCTGTCTTGGTCTCCCTCCTCACGTCTGATCCACCGCTGCTCTGTGTGTGGAGCAGAGAGGGGACGTCAAAGTGCCCGCTTCCAGCGCATCTTGTCAGGAGTGCACGCACCCCCTTAGATTCATGGCTGTATTCACGCAGGGGTTGGTGCTGAATCTGAGGTTAAGAAGCCACTCAGGGACACTCTTTGACGCGAGCCATGTCCTCCCTGGCAGTGAGGGTGTCACCCTGGTGCTGGCATCGTGAGGCTCCCTCACCCAGCCCCCCAACCTCCGTGGACGGACCTGCAAAGCTTGGCCTCCAGCCTGGGCAGCGTGGTCATGACTCTCGGGGCTCAGCAAGGGTTGTTCAGCAACATCAACAATAGAGACCTTTATCTGCTCCACTGCAGAATTGGCCACGGTTTATGGCCAGGAAGGGATTGGTTGATGGTCTCTGCCAAGTTCCGCAGGGACCCTGGGCCGTGGGACATAAAGGGCCGCTGCCTGAGTGGCCGGCACAGCCTCTCTGCACCCAGCGAGTGACCTGTCGGAGGCTGTGCGTGCATATCCCAGGAGATGAGGGCCCTGCTCTTGACCCTTGGCCTCGTTGCCTCCCTGCAGGCCCAGGACACTCTGGTCTCGGACAGCTGGACTGAGGGCGTGAGGCTCGGATGGAGCTGGGGCAGCTGGAGGGGCCCCTGGGAGAGGCACCAACCCTTGCCCCCAAGGCTGTGGTCAAACTGAGCGACGGGGGTCTGAGACAAATGGGCCCAGGGCGCCCACGGTCCTGGGGGCCCTGTGGGGCTGGAGCCCACCTGGGGTGGGTCCGGCAAGGGTGCTGGGCATCTGCTGAGGGTGGGGGGTGGGAGACAGACGGTGCTCAAGCCCGGGGGTGGGGCAGAGTCTGGGGCTGCTGAGCGGGGCAGGGGTGCTCAGCCTGAGCCCTGACGGCAGGCAGCTCTCTCCAGGTGTCAGGAAAATGGTATCTGAAGGCCGTGACCACAGACCAGGACGTTCCTGGGAAGAATCAGGAGTCGGTGACAGCCATGACCTTCAGCGTCCTGGAGGGGGGCGACCTGGAGGCCAAAGTCACGTCGCGGTGAGAGCCGCCTCCTGCCTCCCCGCTGACCCCTCCCCACAGCAGGAGAGCGGCGTCGGGGGGTGGGCAGCCCACAGTGGGGACCGTCCCGACCCCTCGAATCACGCTCAGCCCTGGACAGCTTTGAGGGGCCACTGCCTCACTCGGGACCCTGTGCAGGGGCAGGACCCAGATGGGTGAGTGGCGGGGCAGGGCTGGGAGACCCGAGCAGCTGTTGCGTGAGATGCTGAAGTCCCCGCTGGTGCCTGGACTCGGCGAGAGAAGCGCCACGCTCCCGGGGCTGCCTCAGGCCCGGGCCTGCGGTGGCTGTGGTGGAGCGGGGCATGCGGTGCCCGGGCTGGGCTGGGTTTCCAAGGTGGCCACACCCCAGGCATCAGCAGAGCATGGCTTCTGTGTCCCAGGGTTGATGGTCAGTGCCAGGAGACGAGCCTGGTCCTGGAGCAAACCAACGATCCTGGCAGATACACAGCCTGTGAGTCCTGGAACCCCAAGTTGGGGGGTGGGGAGGTGGATCCCAGCACATTCCTGGGGGTCAGCTTTCAGCCAGAGAAGCCCCACTCCTTTCTGACCCCCTTAAGTACCTGGGGACTCCTCCACCGGTCAGTCTGCCTGAGAGGTGAGAACAGCTGACGCCATGTACAGGTGTGACAGACTCGTCCAGAGGGGCTGGCCGGTCCGAGCTCCGGCTGGAGCAGAGCTGAAGCTCCCCGCCGCTCTGGCCTCTTTGGACCCCCTGAAATCCCTGGGATCTGCCCACTGGGTGCCCACCTCCCAGGCAGGGCCTCCCCAGGGCCTGGGGGTCCGGCTGGGGTGGAGACCCTGGGCAGGCAGTCCTGGAGGGGCCTGGGTTGCTCAGGACCATGTGCCGCCCTCTGCAGACTGGGGCAAGCGTGAGGTGTTCGTCTTACGACTGCGGGCGCAAGACCACTTCATCCTGTACTGTGATGGCGAGCTGGACGGACGGCAGATCCGCGTGGCGCGGCTTCTGGGTGAGGGTCCCGCATCCTAGCCCCCGCAAAGCCCCTCCTGCGCCCTTTCCCCCCGTGCCTTCTGCTCAGGAGAAGCCCCTGAGGAAGCAGCAGGTCCCACATCACGGCTTGGTGTCCGTAGGGGATGCGGTGGGCACAGGACGCCCATGTCAGTGTTGGGGCGGGCCTTGCCGCTCACCAGGCAGCTCCCTGTGGCCTCACCCTTGGCTCCACTCCTTGGAGGGGGCGCTTTTGCGGGGAGAGCGGTGTCTGCACGGAGCCCGAGTGGGAAGGAAATTCCAGCTCCTGGGGCTTCATTACGGGCATGAGGCTCAGGCAGGTTTCGGAGCGTCAGGACCTTCCTGCCCACGGACAGGAGGCCCCAAGGGTCACGGAGGGTCTCTGTGGCCAGGAGCAGAATGAGCATCAGCCCAGGGGTCGGCGTGGACTCCCTCCTGGGCAGGCCTTCCATCCTCGGCAGAATGAGCATCAGCCCAGGGGTCGGCGTGGACTCCCTCCTGGGCAGGCCTTCCATCCTCGGGACGTTTGCTGAGGGCACTTCCTACCCTGCCGAGGCGGCCGCTCACTCCCCAGGCCGGGACGGAGTCGTGGTCACTCTTCGTTCTGCCCTTCACCTCCCATCCATCTCCTGGTTTCACCGACAGGAAGAAACCAGGAGAACAGCCCAGAGGCCTGGGAGGAGTTCACGGAGTTCGCAAAAGCCAAAGGGTTGAACCTGGAGATCTTCAGGCCCCTGCAGAGCGGTGAGAAGCCCATAGGCCCCTGCTGCCGGCTGGTGCCCGCGGCGGGCCATCGGCAGGGCTGATGAGGACAGGCCCCATCCTCGCTGGGGTCACGTGACGTGCTGGCTGATGGAGGGGCCCTGGGCTAAGGGATTCCCTGGGTCTTCTGAAATGTGCTTCCTTTTTCTACAGAAACTTGCTCTCCCGGAGGAAACTAGGGTAAGGGAACAGCTTTAGAGCACACTTGGGGGCTTGGGGCCCCTGGGGCTTTGAGAGACCGTGTGGTCAACCCCCCAGGCCTGCTCCCGCCTGGCAGGAGACCCTCCCTGGGCCAGGCAGGCGGGGCGTCTGCTCCTGGGCTCACCCGGCCCCTGGCAGCGCCTTCAGGTGGGCGCAGGGTGTCAGTCTTGGGCAGTGGGGAAGCCCCTTTTCAGGGGGAGGCTTCCTGGCGCCCCCGGCACCCGCGTGCTTCCCAGCAGATGTGAAGTCCCTCCTCACCCCCAGGCGTCACAGTGACTGTTTCCCAGTGAGCTGCTTAGAAGGGTCGGAGCTGGGGCGCCCCACGCAGAAAGCTCCGACCCCCGGGTCCCTCACTGGCGGCAGGTCCCTTGGGAGGGTGGAGTTCCAGCAGCGTGCCCAAGATTACCCGCCCAGGTGTGAGCAGAGTCAGAGTCCAGAACGTTGTCACGCTCCTCCTTTGCCCTCACTGGCTTGAAGTCCCTTTGTCACACCTTCACACGTGGGCTTGGGGGTCTGAAGACAGCCTAGTGGAGGGTCCCCCTTTGCTTGCCCAGAGCTCCCTGAGGGCCCCACTCCCCCCACTGCAGCACTTGGAGCACGCTCCCCTCCCCTGTCCTGGCATCATGACCCGCCCCCTCCTCTGCAGGGCAGGGGGCACTGAGGCGCCACAGCAGCCCCCAGGCAGCGCCTTCAGGAGCGTCCGCCCTGCAGGACAAGGAAGGAGCCCTGTTCCTGGGACATGGGCCGCTGCACCCCCTCCCTCCCAGCTCCCCACCCCTTTCCTGGCTTCAGATAAAGAGTTTCAGCATCCCTGGTGGTTCTGCTTGTCTATGGGGTCCCTCGGAGGGGGCTGGGGCAGGGAGGGATGTGGGGGCTGGGGTGGGACCCCCCAGCCTGTGGTGGGAAGGACCCCAGGTCCGTGCCTGGGCAGGTCTGGGAAGGTGAGTTACAGCCCTGGGGGTGAATCACCACACGTCAACTTGTTCAGACATCTTTGGGGGGATTTTTGGTGTTTTCTATAAGATTTAGAGACTCTCTGATGGAGTCCACGAGGCAGTGAGCCTTGGAGATGAGAGGCAGGGCTCTGATGGCCCTGAGCACAGAGGCTGCCAGGCAGGGTGCATTGGGGCTGCGCCGGGGACGGGGGCTGGAGTCGTAAGGCCCTGAGTGGGATAGCCCGATGGGCAGGTGTTAAGTGCGGCCGTGACCGGCCGCTCGGGAAGGGGAACTGCCTGAGCCCGGCCGCGGCTCTCAGTGGCCAGGATGGCACCAAGCCAACCCACCACACCTGGGCCTGGCTCCCTGGTCTCAGAAGGGAGTCGGGGTCCTACCCAGAGTCTGAGGGTCTCCACGCGGCAGGCCCTCCGGACGCCCAGCTGGGGACGCAGCGCCAGCTCTGAGCCCATCTGCGGTGGGTGTGGGTGCCCCTCGGGCACGGTCACTTGGCTTGGCCGCATTCGGGGCTCACAGGGGCCCACTCAGCTCCAAAGGGCAGCCTGCGGGCATGGGGTTCCCAGACAGTTCACCTGGGGAGGGGTCCAGAGGGGTCGCACTGCAGCCCCTTCCCCTGGGGGTCTGCCGGCACCTCTTGTCCATGGCTCTTCGATGGCATCACCCCAGGGTGGAGCCCAGGAGCTCAGGGGCAGGTTCTTCAAGCTGCGAGGGCACAGGGCTCCTATCAGAACTCTGCCTGCTCCCGGCGGCGGACACGGTTGGCCTCAGGTGAGCAGCAGGGAGCCCAGGCATCAGGTCCAAGGCCCTTCGTTACCTTCCTCCAGGGGCTGGCTGATCTGTAGCACTGGTCCACTGGTCTGCCGCTGGTGGCTTCCCAGCACCTTAAATGGGTGTTTTCACGTTTTGTCCAGAGTTAATAATTGCTCCTTGGGGGAGGTGTGGAGCCCTGGGAGCTGCCTGGCCAGGCTGGAAGTGGCTCAGTTCAGTTCAATTCAGTCGCTCAGTCGTGTCAGACTCTTTGAGACTCATGGGCTGCAGCATGCCAGGCCTCCATGTCCATCACCAATTCCCAGAGTTTACTCAGACTCTTGTGCATTGAGTCGGTGATGCCATCCAACCATCTCATCCTCTGGAAGCGGCTCACATTTACTAAAGGAGTCGCACTTCACAATCCCGACAGAAGAGGGCGCACTGACAGACGGCGAGCGCTGCGTGTCGCTGCTGATTCGCGATCTTCACCCGTTTTTGCACACAGAGGCGCTGCAAGGAGAAAGCAGCATAGTGTCTTAGGTGGGCTTTCCCTAGAGCCAGACACTGCACAGGGCTCACTCAGCTGGTCTGCCCACCCCAGTGTGGGGTGCGGTCGGCTGAGGACCAGCCTGGCCGTCCCTGCGCTACTCCGAGCGAGCCTCTGCCCCAGAGGAAGCCCTGGGGGAAGCAGTCCCGGGGGCCTGTGGTCAGGGCTGCCTCTGTGCCAGGAAGGACGGGTCTGGAGGTCCTGGGGGCCCTGACATGACGGCCCCCCTTACGCTGCTCAGATAACCTAGTCACCCCCCGTGCTGTGGACACTGCTCTTCTTCAGTTCAGTCGCTCAGTCGTGTCCGACTCTTTGTGACCCCTGGAATCGCAGCACGCCAGGCTTCCCTGTCCAGCACCAACTCCTGGAGTTCACTCAGACTCGTGTCCATCGAGTCAGTGATACCATCCAGCCATCTCATCCTCTGTCGTCCCCTTCTCCTCCTGCCCCCAATCCCTCCCAGCATCAGAGTCTTTTCCAATGAGTCAACTCTTCGCATGAGGTGGCCAAAGTACTGGAGTTTCAGCTTCAGCATCATTCCTTCCAAAGAATACCCAGGACTGATCTCCTTTAGGATGGACTGGTTGGATCTCCTTGCAGTCCAAAGGACTCTCAAGAGTCTTCTCCAACACCACAGTTCAAAAGCATCAATTCTTCGGCGCTCAGCCTTCTCACAGTCCAACTCTCACATCCATACGTGACCACTGGAAAAACCATAGCCTTGACTAGACAGACCTTTGTTGGCAAAGTAATGTCTCTGCTTTTGAATATGCCGTCGAGGTCGGTCATAACTTTCCTTCCAAGGAGTAAGCGTCTTTTCTTAGGTGGAGGTAAAAACGACAGAATGATCTGTCTTTGTTTCCAAGGTAAACCATTAATATCACAGAAATCCAAGTCTATGCCCCAGCCACTAATGCTGCAGAAGCTAAAGTTGAATGGTTCTATGAAGACCTACAAGACCTTCTAGAACTAACACCCCAAAAGATGTCCTTTTTATCCTATGGGAAAGGAAAAGGAAACTGAAGTCACTCAGTTGTGTCCAACTCTTTGCGACCCCATGGACTGTAGCCTACCAGGCTCCTCTGTCCATGGGATTCTCCAGGCAAGAGTACTGGAGTGGGTTGCCATTTCCTTGCCCAGGGGATCTTCCTGACCCAGGGATCGAACCCTGGCCTCCCACATTGCAGGCAGATACTTTACTGTCTGAGCCACCAGGGAGACGGTTCATCATAGGGGACTGGAATGCAAAAGTAGGAAGTCAAGAGATACCTGGAGTAACAGGCAAGTTTGGCCTTGGAATACAAAATGAAGCAGGGAAAAGGCTAACAATTTTGCCAAGAGAACACACTGGTCATATCAAACACCCTCTTCCAACAACACAAGAGAAGACTCACACACGGACATCACCAGATGGTCAACACTGAAATCAGATTGATTACATTCTTTGCAGCCAAAGATGGAGAAACTCTATACACTCAGCAAAAACAAGACCGGGAGCGGACTGTGGCTCAGATCATGAGCTCCTTATTGCCAAATTCAGACTGAAATTAAAGAAAGCTCTGCCTGCTCCAGGTGGCACACAGGGCTTGTGGGTTAGGCACCCCTTCTGCACAGAGCCTGGGGGTCTCTGGGGGTCGTGCTCCCTCCAAGAAGGTGCAACGGATCTCCTGCCTGGTCCTGCGTTGCTCTGGGCTCCAGGTCTTACCCACCAGTGGTCCCAGCAGCCACCCGCCTAAAAGCTGCACCGCGGGCGGGGGCAGGAGGCCACCCGCGGGGGCCCCAGGCCCCGGCTCTTGCGGAGTCTCTGCTCTCTGGATCTGAAGGTTTACCTTCCGCGTGGCCTCTGTTCACAGGCGCCTCTCGGGTTTGCCTCTTCCTTGATCTCGTCTGTCAGTCCTCCTGGAGAAGCAGCATTGGCTTTATTTACTTATTATTTTTAACATCCGTTTACTTGTTCACTTATTTCTGGGCTGCCCCGGGTCTTTGCTGCTGCGCGAAGGCGGTCCCTGGTTGCAGAGAGCAGGGGCGGGTCTC
>NW_011481951.1:4957-6315 GCF_000754665.1 Bison bison bison | reverse complement strand
GGAACACGGGAGCCTCTCCCTGTAGCCGGACCTGCCTCCTCGCCTCCTGAAAGGGCACTGGGCCTGCCCTCTGACCACCTGGGGAGGGCAGGCTCTGCTCAGTGGCACCTTGGATGGCAATCGCGGTAATTACTGGGTCCAGCTGAACATTCAGTTCCGCCCCCAGGGCCTAGGGTCATGCGAGTGCGTGGTGGCGGGAGGGGCACACCCTGCCCCGGGCGGCACAGACATTCTTTTGTGGGGCCCCAGGGTCCACCTGTGGCCCTGGCCGCCTTCTCGGTCAGCCCTGAGTCCCAGGAAAGCGTGCCAAGACCAGAGTCTCCTCTGTCCCCGGGGAGAGAAGGCGGCCCTGCCCTGGCCCAGTGCTGTGTCCTTGAGCTGGCTGCTGTGAAATGCAGACAGCTGGACACCACAGAGGGGGTCAGACATGGTGAGGGGCCACCACGAGGAGCAGGCTGGACGGCCCCTCAGGGCAGGGGTCCCCCTGTGCCCTGGACGTGCAGTTGTGGACAAGCAGGCAGGCTCCCCACCCAGGGCTCAGACAGGTGGACAGGCACTGGTGTGGTCATTCAGGTGGGAGCTCCAGGGCAGTGGGCCTAGGAGCTGATGGAAGTGGGCCTGTGAGCTGGGACTAGGTTACCAATGGTGAGGCGATTCGCCCTGCAGCCCAGGGCTGGTGTCCAGACAGACACACGGGAGAAGGTGTGAGGAGACGGAGTGGAGGGTCGGGGGTGTGTGGCCACAAGCCAGGGGCCGCGGGGAGCTGCAGGAGGCAGGAGGGACCCCCACCCCCCGCCCAGCCCCGGAGACTGCAGGGGGCCGGCCCTACCGGCACCTGGATCTCAGACTTGGGGCCTCGGCACTGGCAGGGAATACGCTTCTACAGTTCTCATCCTCCCCAGTCTAGGGGCCCAGGACATGAAAACTGTTCTCCACAGACAACCCACAGGGAATGTGTCACAGTTGGGGTGTACCTGGGGGGACTCCCCGAGGAGGCCGTGCTGAAGCTGAGCCCTGAACCCTCAAACGGTGCAGAAGATCGCAGGCCGGGGGGCCGCAGGGGCAACTGGCCACCAGGGCGGCAAGGCCAGGGCTGAGCTGGATGCCTGCCTCTCATTCCTTGCCCACCCTGTTTGCCTGCGGGTCAGACCTCGCGCTCGCGGAAGACCCTGCAGGACGGGGGACGTGTGCTCAGAGAAGGGAGCAGGCTGAGGCGAGGCCACAGGCCCCTCCCGTCGCCCCAGCTGCAAGACGGCCCTCCGCCCCCCACAGACCGCGTGGGGCCCTGCAGCTTAATGAGCCGTGGGTGGAAATGACAGGTTCCCTTGCCAGCTGGCCGCAGAGTGCAGGGGGTCTGT
>NW_011481951.1:3629-4857 GCF_000754665.1 Bison bison bison | reverse complement strand
CCTGGACCAGGGACGCAGCGGGTACCTGGGCACTGGCAGGCGGATTCTCCCCCACTGGGCGCGGGGAAGCCCGGCTTGGCTTTAGACGGCGCTTCCTCACGTCTCCTTTGCAGGATTCTGGCTTCTCTGTGCTAAATCCCCCCTCTCTATTTGAGGGTTGCTCTGTGATGGTTTAAGCGCTGATTTGAACACTCAGTTTGAAACCGAGTCCCTTTGTCAAGTTTCTAATTAAGCTCCATCCAAAACTTTCTTCCCTGTGTTTTTCTGAACGGGTTCCCCTCAAGATGGTTAAGTATAAAAGAAAGGGGGGATTGAGACCCCATACCAGCTCCCGTGTCCTAGCTTTTGCCTCCTGGGCCTCCCCTGGTTCTCGAAGGGTTGGCTCAAGACGTGGTGATTAGGAAAAAAAAAAAAAGACGTGGTGATTAGGAAGTGAGGAGGAGAAACCAAGAACAACCGTTGGGCCAGGAAACAGGGGACAGTTTATGCCTGACACACGCTTTGAAGGTGCTTTTACAGAAAGCGGACCCCCCACCAGATGCAAACTGTGACCACAAGCACGGAGACCCCAGACCCCCGAAACCACCCGGAGCGTTGAGCACAAGCTGTTCACACCTTTGCGGCCCCCTCCCCACGCAGCCTTTGAAGCCTGTCTCCTAACCAGCAGCTCGGGACGGGCTGGGCCCCGGCCCGCCGTCTCCCCAGGCTGCCGGCCTCCTGAGAGAAGCAGCTTTTCCTTCTCGACCAGCTCTTGGCGCTTGAGTATCGGCCTTTCGAGCAGCCGAGTGTGGGTTCGGTGCCGGCCGCGTCGATTACAGGTTCATTTGCTGACTTTGTCTGTTTGCTTCCAGTGCGGATTAGGCTGTGGTCAAGGCAGAGATAACTCGGAAAGGGGCGCTGAGGTGCGGGGCGCGGAACTGCTCCACGTGCAGGCGGGCGGCCGCGGCTCCGGCAGTCCGTTGAGGTCATCCTTTCTCCTAGAACTGCCGTCACACCTTGGTCCAAAAACCCATGGGCCTCCTGCTGACGTACGTGCCTGCCTGTCCATCACTCACACGGACCTGCGTCTACAAACACGGGCTAAATGGCTTCTTATCAGCCTCGGGGTGGCTGCTCAGAGCCTGCTTGGCCTGACAGCCTCTGTCCATTTCCCAGCGAACCTCAGCTGGGCCATGGACCAACCCTGCCTCTTGGGCGCCCGGTGCCCGGCTGGCTGTCCAGGTGTCTT
>NW_011481951.1:515-1317 GCF_000754665.1 Bison bison bison | reverse complement strand
TGTGGGGCCCCTCGGGGGGTGAGAGGGAGGACAGGGAGGTGGAAGCCTTGCAGAAAGGACCAGAGGACCGCTCGCGTCCTGGGTCCCCATGGTGTGTGTCTCTGTCCGATGGGCCTGGGGGTCCGGGGAAAGGTGGGTGCTGGCAGCTCTGCCCGAGGTCCCGGGGGGTCTCTGCAGGTCTGATGCCCACAAGCTCAGGTTTGGGTGGTTGTGTGGTTGGGGGGAGGGGTCTGATGCCCAGGAGCACAGGCTTTGGGTGGTCCTGTGGTTGGGGGAAGGTGTGAGGGTGGCAGGGTCAGCCCCAGGCCCAGGTGGGGACACGTGTGCAGGTGGGGATCGCCCCACAAGCTGGAGGCCGAGGTGGGAGTGAAGGGGGCCAGGCTGGCCCAGACACACGGGACAAGGATGGCCCGACACTGGGCCCCAGACTGGGACGACTGCTGGTCCCCCACCCAGGCCTGGCTGCACACAGGCGCTGCCCCTGGTCAGGGGACTGCGTCAGCAGGGACCTTCTGGCCTCTTCTGACGCTGACCCTGCCATTTCCCCAGATCCCCCTAGGGCAACGTGCCACCTGACAGCCAGCTGATGGTGACCAGGGTCTCCTTTCTCGTGGTGGGAGGGGACCCCAGCCCAGCCTCCCTGGAGACTAGGGACAAAGGGTCCCTCTACACAGGATCAGTGCGACTCCCCAGTGGGGGCAGCCAGCTCACCTGGGCCCTCCTGGACACAGCAAGCCCTCCAGGCAGATGAGAGGCCCCGGGCACTCTGTGTTCCCTCCTGACAAGGAGACACCAGACAGGG
>NW_011481951.1:0-415 GCF_000754665.1 Bison bison bison | reverse complement strand
CGTCTTCTCACTCCTGGCTTTGTCTTGGTCTCTACAGAAAGCTGCAAGCCTGAAAGTGACTAGGGTGAGTGGTCCTTGAAGCAATCGAGGGTCTCGGTTCAACGGGGCTTCAGGGTCCACCGGGCTCCCCAGGGCAGGCAGGAGGGACCCCACGTGGCCAGGAGGCGGCGTCTCTGCTCTGAGGGCCCCTTCGGCCGGCCCCGCCCTGCAGGGTCTGTTCCTGGGCTGCACTCCGCCCAGGCGCCCGCTCTGTGCTCAGGGCTCACTGTTGGGTAACTCGGGACGTCTGTGCCCGCCCGGCTGTGCACCAGGCGGAAGGTGCATTCTGCCCCCAGCGCTGCAGCCCTGGGGGCAGGGAGAGCCCCGTCTGCCCCCTTCCTCCATGACCTTTCCCCTCCTCTCCAGGGCAGGGGCA
>NW_011481950.1:9915-10893 GCF_000754665.1 Bison bison bison | reverse complement strand
ATTGAGTGCAGCACTACAACAGCATCATCTTTTAGGATTTTAAATAGCTCAGCTGGAATTCCATCAACACCACTAGCTTTGCCAAGGCCCACTTGACTTCGCATTCCAGGATGTCTGGCTCTAGGTGAGTGAACACATCATCGTGGTTATCTTGGTCATTAGACCTTTTTTTTCATAGTTCCTCTGTGTATTCTTGCCATCTCTTCTTAATATCTTCTCATGTGCTTCCCTGGTGGATCAGATGGTAAAAAGCTGCCTGTAGTGCAGGAGACCTGGGTTTGATCCCTGGATCAGGAAGTTCCCCTGGAGAAGGAAGTGGTAACCCACACCAGTATTCTTGCTTGGAAATTCCCATGGAAGGAGGAGCCTGGCAGGCTCTAGTGTATGGGGTTACAAAGAGTCAGACACAACTGAGCGACTTCACTTTTTTTTTTTTTTCTGTTAGATCCATACCATTTCTGCCTTTATTAGATTTGATAGAATGCCTGAGGAACTAGGGACGGAGGTTCAAAACATTGTGCAGGAGGCAGTGACCAAGAAATGCAAGAAGGCAAAGAGGTTGTCTGAGGAGGCTTTGCAAGTAGCTGAAGAAAGAAGAGAATTGAAAGGTAAAGGAGAAAGGAAAAGCTATACCCAACTGAATACGGAGTACCAGAGAATAGCAAGGATAGGAAAGCCTTCTCAAATTTAAAGTGCACAGCTTGATTTTTTTAGATATGTGTACATTGTGAAATGAGCACAGTCAAGCTAATTAACATCTGACATCTTATATAGTTACCATTTTCCTTGTGTGTGTGGTGAGGACATTTAAGATCTACCCTCTTCAATTCAGTTCAGTTCAGTCACTCAGTTGTGTCCCACTCTTTGCGACCCCATGAATCGCAGCACACCAGGCCTCCCTGTCCATCATCAACTCCCGGAGTTCACTCAAACTCATGTTCATTGAGTTGGTGATGCCATCCAGCCATCTCATCCTCT
>NW_011481950.1:4785-5869 GCF_000754665.1 Bison bison bison | reverse complement strand
TGGGTTCAGTAGTTGTGGTTCCCAGGCTCTAGAGCACAGGCTCAATAGTTGTGGCACACAGGCTTAGTTGCACTGTGGCATGTGGGTCTTCCCAGATCAGGGGTCAAATCTGTGTCTCCTCCCTTGGCAGTCAGATTCTTCACCACTGATCCACCAGGGAAGCCCCCCAACACCGTTTATTGAAATGACTGTCCTTTTCCCACTGTCTTTATCACCCTTGTCAAAGATCAAGATTGGCCATAAAGGCATATATTTATTTCTGTGTAGTCTGTTCTGTTACATTGTTCTATATGCCTGTTTTATGCCAATATAATAATATTTGGATTACTATAACTTTGTAATATATTTTGAAATCAGAAAGTGTGATTTGTTGTTGTTGGTCAGTCGCTCACTCATACCCAACTTTTTGTGACTCTATGGACTCCAGCACACCAGGCTTTCCAGTCTTTCACTATCTCATGGAGTATGTGCAAACTAATTTCCATTAATTTAATAATGCCATCCAACCATCTCATCCTCTGTTGCCCCCTTCTCCTCCTGCCCTCAATCTTTCCCAGCATTAGAGTCTTTTCCAATGAGTCAACTCTTCGCATCAGGTGGCCAAAGTATTGGAGTTTGAGCTTCAGCATCAGTCCTTCTAATGAATATTCAGGATTGATTTCCTTTAGCACTGACTGGTTTGATCTCCTTGCTGTCCAAAGGACTCTTAAGAATCTCCAGCACCACAGTTCAAAAGCATCAATTCTTTAGCACTTAGCCTTCTTTATGGTCTAGCTCTCACATCTGTACATGACTACTAGAATAACCATGGCTTTGACTCTACAGACCTTTGTTGGCAAAGTAACATCTCTGCTTTTTAACATGCTGTCTAAGTTTGTCATAATTTTTCTTCCAAGGATCAAACATCTTTTAATTTCATGGCTGCAGCCACCATCTGCAGTGATTTCTGCCATTAGCATGGTGTCATCTACATATTTGAGATTATTGATATTTCTCCTAGCAGTCTTGATTACAGCTTGTGCTTCATCCAGCCCAGCATTTTGCATGATGTACTCTGCATGTAAGTTAAATAAGCAAGATTACA
>NW_011481950.1:0-659 GCF_000754665.1 Bison bison bison | reverse complement strand
GTACATGTGTTCCCCATCCTGAACCCCCTTCTCACCTCCCTCCCCATCCTACCCCTCTGGGTCATCCCAGTGCACCAGCCCTAAGCACCCTTATCATGCATCAAGCCTGTACTGGCACTTTGTTTCACAAATGTATTTTACATGTTTCAATGCCATTCTCCCATATCATCCCACCCTCTCCCTCTCCCACAGAGTCCAAAAGACTGTTCTATACATCTGTGTCTCTTTTGCTGTCTCACATACAGGGTTATCGTTACCTTCTTTCTAAATTTCATATATACTCCATTGTGGGTTCAGTTCATTTTTGGCTAGTTCCTTGGTCCGACTTAATATTTCTCAAGATCTATAGGCCCCTTCCTATGTAGTCCGTAGTAACCACAGGGTTTTCATGTATTGCCTGTAGCTTCCAGGGCGTTTCCCTCTGTTATAGCTTCTTCTGTTTGCTGGTCTCTTCAGTGTCTGGTTCCCACCCTGACACAAAGGGTACATATACACAATGGAGTATTACTCAGCCATTAAAAAAGAATACATTTGAATCAGTTCTAATGAGGTGGATGAAACTGGAGCCTATTATACAGAGTGAAGTAAGCCAGAAGGAAAAACACCAATACAGTATACTAACGCATATATATGGAATTTAGAAAGATGGTAACAATAAC